>NC_043964.1:31020082-31320082 GCF_902148855.1 Sphaeramia orbicularis | reverse complement strand
TTGTGAAATTTTTTTTTTTTTTTTTTTTTGCTTAACCCTTTCATGCAGGAATTATGAAAACCTTAATCAAGATTTTTTTTTCCTGAATATTTTTATTCTTCTTTAGGCATGAAAAAAAAAACCAAAAAAAAAAAACAATGTAGTCGATTTTTTTATGAACCTATTTTTCATGTAGTTACAAAAATGTCCACTCAGCTGGACACCATGCCTTTAATTTTAGAAGCAAAGAAACATGTATTTACTGACATACTGCGAGAAAACTGAAATAAAAACATTTTTAATGTTGCTAATCTGATGTCTTCTCACATTTGAACTTACCTGCATCGAGATAATATGCAAAAATAAATAATAAATAAATTAAAAAAATAAACAAAACAAAATTGTTAGTTACAGTCTAATAACAACTAGCGATTTTTTTTTACACTCAAACATGTTAGTGCAGATCAGGTTTATCTAGAACAGTAAAGTTACAGTAATGGTAAGAATGTCAGTGTACGGGATGATACATAAGCGTCCACTGTATTGGCTGATATGGAACTGAAACAACAAATCCATGAATATGTAAGAGAACACCTTTGAACAACTGTCCACTGTGGTGACCACCATGCATGAAAGGGTTAAATATTTGACATGTTTTCTGTGTTGTAGCAAATCATTGCATTTTGTTTCATTTACATTTTGAACATCGTGCCAGCTTTTTTGAAATTGTATTTTACTAAATTAAGCTGTTCAGATGTTTTTGTTTAATGTGAATAGTCATTTGGGGTGCCCTGGTAGAGTACATGGCAAAATAAAATAAGAGAACACAAACAGCAGGAAACAGGGCTGAAGCACGGATCATTGTTCTGTCCATAAAGTGTGGTTTTCTGCCAACCTCAACCTCAGTAAGGTTATTAGTATTTAACAACATAACCTGGTTCACACCATCAATATTTGATATGGAAGGACCTACACTGACTTTTACTGGGTGTCCTGTACATAGAAAACAGAGATATCAGAGGGTGCAGCTGTTGGAAATGAGCAGTAAGGGCTTTAGAGCATGTTGAGATTTAGAGAGATATTGCACAGGAGTGATAAAAATAATACAAAAGATGATAAACATAATAAAAGAATACAAATACGTGTCTCAAATATTAGTAGTGACATTTCACAGCTGTACATGTGCAATCTCTTGGCCTTGGTTTTTACCCCGCCTTCGCCTGTTGGTAGACCGGAATAAGCTCCAACATCTCTACGACCCTCTCAGGGAATAAACGGTTCAGAAAATGAATGAAAGCATGAAAGTGTAAAACTAAGATCTTCATGCCACTGTGCATACCTGTGATCTTAACCCTTTAACCCCTGACGTGTCTGTGGTAAGTGTTCTGAACAAATGATTAATTTTAAATATTCCTAAAAATTTAACTCTTTGCTCAATAGGAAAAATTTCAAAATGCGCTGATAGAATAGACCTTGTTCTTTCCATAGACATCTGAGCATGCTCAGTGCCCCCCCCCCCCCCCAAACAAAAAAAAAAAAACAAAAACCAAAAAACAGAGCAGTGAAGGAGGGTGACTCACTATAAAAAAAAATAGACGATTTGAGCTTTTTTTTTGTTTGTTTGTTTGTTGTTGTTGTTGTTGTTTTTTTTTAACTTTTCCTTCCTGTGATTTTCTTTTCTTTTTTTGCCGAGTATTGACTGTGTACCTGCTTTTTGGAATTCAACCAGGTGCCAAAAAGCAGCTGGACTGATTTGGAAAAAAAAAAAAAAACTCCAAAACAAAAACTACTGGACCAAAATTCAAATATTTGTTGTTGTTCAGTGTGCTCCAGTTCACAGTTCATATTCAACATCCTAAATCTCTCATGTACATTCTGAGTGCCTTATTCAGTAAAAACCTGTCAAACTTCAAGTCCTCTCTTTGTCTTTTTCTGTTATTCCACTCTGTTTTGACCCTAAAACACACAGTAAAACAAAACCACTGAAGAAAAGGAACACAACACATACTCACAGCAGCTTTTATGACACGGAAACAGATGCAAATTCACAGCAGAACATTTATCTGAAATAATGTCTCAGGGGTTAAAGCAGAGCTGTCAAACTCATTTTAGTTCAGGGGCCACATTCACCCCAATATGATCTCGAGTGGGCCAGACCAGTAAAATAATAACTGTGAAAAAAGTAAAATTACATTATGATAATGTTTACATCTACAACATATCCTTATCTGAATCTGAATAACATGAACAACTTGAAATGTCTTAAGAAAAACAAGTGTAATTTGAACAATATTCTGCCTCGGTTTATCAGTTTATCATTTACACATGTGCATTACAATGTACATGACAATTACAAATACAATAAAACATTTAGTAACAGACAGAATATTGGTAAAATTGCATTTACCTCATTTAAGACATTTCAGGATGTTCATATTCAAGTTATTCACATTTTTTAACCCTTTCAAGGATGAATTATGAGATCTTTAGTCAAGATATTTTTCCTGAGTGTTTTTATTCCTTTATTGGCATGAAAAAAACAATACGATCCAGAATTTTTTAATTTTTTAATTTTTTTTTTTTTTTTAAGGAGTTAGAAAAATGTCCACTCAGCCGGACACCATGCTTTTAATTTTTTAAGCAATGAAACATGTATTTAAAACTTAATATCAGAAAGTGATATGGAAAACTATGCAAAAAAAAAAAACATTTTTATGCTGCTTATCAGATAATTTCCCACATTTTAAGATACTCTAATAGCTATTATTCACTTCATGGAGATAATATGCAAAAAAAAAAAAAAAAAAAACCAAAACTGTTTTGTTTGTTGATTTACACTAAAACATGTTACTGCAGATCAGTGTAGTCTCATGACGGTGGAGTGAGTGAACAGCAGAATGCACTCATTTGTTCGAAGAGAATAATTTTCAGAATTTCTCTTGTCAATTAAGGTACAGATGTAGCCAGGCAAGAGGTCAAGTATGGCCTTGTATATAAACAAGTACCAGTGGTTGGTCCTTCTGGTGTTCAGAGCAGGCCATCCTACCCGCGAATACAGCTCACAGTGGTGAGTCGATGCTTTACAGTTGGTGATAAACCTCAAGGAAGCATGGTAGACACTGTCAACCTTCTGTAGGCACTGAGCAGAAGCATTCATGCATAAAACATCTCCATAGTCCAATACTGATAAAAAAAGTCACAGCAACAAGACGCTTTTTTACTTTAAAAGAAAAACACAATTTGTTATGAAAATAAAATCCCAACTTTAGCCTCAATTCCGCCACAAGGTTTTCCACATGTGGCTTGAAAGTGAGGGAGTTGTCAATTAAAACCCCCGGGTATTTCTTTGTGTGGACCACCTCAATTACATTTCCTTCCAGAGTGGTCACTGAGGGTAATGTTTGCGGAGGTGTCCTTGAATTGGAAAACAACATGAGTTTAGTCTTGTCTGCATTGAGGACCAGTTTCAGTTGAATTAATGAATACTGGACAGCAACAAAGGCTTTCTGCAGGGATTCAATCGCCTGGACAAGAGTTGATCCAAAGCAGTATATTATTGTATCATCTGCATAAAAATGCAAATTAGCACCTGGCGTATGCATGCCCAGGTCATTAATATAAATAATAAATAAGACGGGACCTACTACAGAGCCCTGTGGCACCCCCTTGTGGACAGCAACAAAGTCAGAACACTGGCCAGTAAATTTGATGCACTGAGTCCGGTCACTCAGGTAGTTTGAAAACCAACCAACTGCATCCTGTGAGAGTCTTGATTGACAGAGTTTAAGTTTTAAAATATTGTGGTCAACTGTGTCAAATGCTTTGGCCAAATCAATAAAAAGTGACGCATAGTGCTGTTTCTTATCAAGCGCAACTCTGATGTCATTTGTCACTTTCACTGTGTTTTTTTTTTTCGGAAACCTGACTGATATTCTGATAAAATATCATTTGAATATAAAAACTCCTTTAACTGCTCATTCACAAGAGCTTCAAGAATTTTGGCTAGTACCGACAAATTCGATATCGGTCTGTAATTTGTTAAAACTGCCGGGTCACCCCCTTTCAGTAAGGGAAGAACAAATGCAGATTTCCACACAGAGGGAATTTCATTTTTTACCACTGTAAGGTTAAAAAGAATTGTCAGAGGCTACGCTATAAAGTCTGCTGCCAACTTTAAAAAATATGGATCCATTAGGTCAGGTCCAGAAGGTTTTCTGGGGTCCAGTGCTTTAAGAGCTTTAAGAACTTCCTGAGTAGAAAAGGGTAAGAAATTAAAAGGCTCACCAGTATATACTGGGAAGTGGGTGTAAGGTTCCAAAGGAGCAGCTCCCACCGAGTCAAACAAAGAGCCAGATGATATAAAATGCTTATTAAAACAATTTTTTTTGATGCACGTGTTTCTGTGCATCAAAAATTAAATGTGTGGTGTCCAGCTGAGTGGACATTTTTGCAACTTCATGAAAAACAGGTTCATAAGAATTTTTTTTTTTCTCCATTATTTTTTTTACGTTTTTTTTTTTTTTTTTTTTTTAATTTAATTTAATTTTATATTTTATCATTTATTTTTCAGAAGAAATTTTTCAATTGTATTATTTTTTTCTGCCTAAAGAGGAATAAAAACACTCAGGAAAAAATTTTGATTAAGGTTCTCATAATTTGTGCATGAAAGGGTTAATTTATGTGATTCGAACAAGAAAACGCAACAAAACAGAAACGCCATCCTAACCTAACATTATCATCCTAAGCCCTGAGTTTGGACAGTATTCACAAGTCAAAGACAGTGTCCCTCACTCATTCATCAATTACCAATACAGTTTTTTCAAAGCTCTCTGATGATATATTGATGTTTTTCTACCGCTGTTATACTAATATGAGAAAAACTCCACATCTGTTTGTCTGACCTGTAAGACTGAACTGAAACAACATGCTTTATTCTTAACAAACAGGTCATTTTATTCTACAAACAAAGACTTTGTTTGATATTCAGACGTGCCTTAGGAAAAGTTGCATAAATTTATGTTGTAAAGCATCAAATGAATATAATAGAGCTGCCATAATATTTTAGCTGTAAGACTTTAAGAATTGTAGTTGGTCACTTGGTCTGTGGTCACTTAAAATCGGGACTAAAATTCATAAACTCTAGATGATATTGTTATGAATGTTTGCATCCATGGACCCTAAAGTCCGGTTATTAGTCCAAGTCGAATAATTTGTGGGGATTTCCCAGTGACTTCAACTTTTTCTCTAACATTCCTATATGATTTATCACCATTTATTTTAATATTATCCTCTACATCAGTGAAAATCAGGTATGTCTTACATTTCATTTTGCCGATCATGTAGGCGTTCATAAAAACTCAGAGTAAATTCAAAGGTTATTACAGGGGTGTCAAACTCATTTTAGTTCAAGGGCCACATACAGCCTAATATGAAACAAAGTGGGCCGGACCAGTAAAATAATATAAATAATAGGATAAGAACTTAGAAATGATATCAACTCCAAAGTTTTCTCTATGTTTTTGGGTGAAAAAAGTAAAATTCTGTAATTAAAATGTTTACACCTACGAACCGTACTTGAACGTAACATATGGGGCCATTATTGTAGCAATGTTATTTGCAAATAATATTGCTACAATAATGGCCCCATAGTAACATGAACAAATATGAACAACCTGAAAATTCTTAAGAAAAATAAGTGTAATTTTAACTATTTTACACCTCAGTTTGTCATTTATACATGTGCATCACAACTTACAGATCACAGTGGATCTACAAATACACAAAACATTTGATAACAGGCAGAATATTGTTAAAATACTTCATACTACTCTTAAGAGATTTCAGGTTGTTCATATTTTTTGTGAAAAGCCAGTCTGCAAATGTAAACATTTTTGTGTAATTTTACTTTTTTGACACTAAAACAAAAAGAAAAAATAGCTTTCTTTCATTATTTATAGGTTATTATGATAGTATTTTACTGGTCTGACCCACTTTAGATTGAACATCCTTGACTGATAATATCTTTAGTGTAATTTTTGCATTTCACAACTTCATCCCAGGGGCCGGATTGGACCCTTTGGCAGGCCGGTTTTTTAGCCCCCGACCCGCATGTTTGACACCTGTGGGTTATTATATAAAATCAGGGAAAACTGAAAAACAACAGACTTCTTCAAACACATTGCATCTTTAACTGAGCATAAAAGCAAGTGCCTACAACCACTGTCATGTGTCAAACTATGTGAGATTTACTAGTGAATTAATGTTGCAGAAGATGACGGTGTTTCCACTTTCACTATGGAGCTTTTGAACATCCAAAAGGGTCATATCTGATGTCTATGAAAACCTGAGGAACTGCATTTTACTAGAATTATTTTGTTTTATTGATAGGATTAATGTTTTAAAAGGTATTAAGCATTTTAGAACAGCAGGTGCTTTTGGTCGCTTTGGAAGCTGTGAAGGTCTTTAATATCTTTTCTTTTTGTATAAACAGGTTGATATTTTTGTGTTGTCATGACGCTTCACATTCAGATCTTTGTGGTGATCGTCTCAAGGTTTTTTGGATGAATTGTAGTATTGCCCTGAGGGTAGATAATGAGGTAAACAACTTCACATTACACCTGATAGCGCTGTATGCTGTGTGATACATGATGCTATGTTTGTAATTGCACTGTCACTTTTAAAGGGGTCATATTTTGCTAAAACCACTTTTATTAGTCTTTGGTTCATTTATTTGTGTATTTGGACTCTAATAGTGCAAAAAGTTTGAATTTCAACCCTCCAGGTGCTGCAAAGCTATCTTTATATTCATTTCTGGAAAAAATCGAGTGGATTTCCACAACCCATTTTAATTCCTACTTAATTTGTTGCGTCTATAACTAGTTACATCACAATATTTGCACATATAAGGTCAAGACTTCCGACAAACATTTCTCTGAGTACAACATGTTTGTCAGCAGCAGTAGTTGTAGTAAAAACTGAAAATATGTCCAAGCTTCAAGCCGATTACCTAAAATGTTCAGTTGTTGGTTGAACGGGACAGAGCAGCACTGTCAACAACCTGGAGGGGGTGGGGCTTGAAGTGGCTCATTTGCATTTAAAGGGCCAGGGCCTCAAAATGACCTCTCTGGTATCAATACTCAAAAATAAGCTTGACGATGGACCTGTGGAGTTGAATTAATGATGATGTCAGACCTACGCATAGTATTCACAGTTTATGTAGACCACAGGGAAATGTTTTAAAATATGTAATTCCATTTTTTTTTTTTTTTAAAAAAAAGCAAAATATCACTCCTTTAACATGTATTTGTAGCTTCACTACACACACCAACTTTTTAACTTTTATACTAAGTTTTTTGATACTAACACCAACAAATAATTTACTGAAATAAATGTTTTCATAATAAAATCCATATAAAGAAAATACTTGAAAAGAATGAAAAGCAAAGTGCTTTTGCAAATACAAAAATCATGCTGAAGTCTGTCACTTGAAACAACACTTGAGGCAAAGCCATGTGAAGGCGCACAAAAGAGAAGGTGAAAAACAGTGAGTAGGAGAGTGTCTTGTCAGCGAGGTTTGATTTTTTAGCATCTCCTCTACTGAGTACAGACGTCCTACAAAATAAAATTGATGTTTTTAATGAAAGCCAATTTGAGTTTCTGAGAATTCTCTTCCTGATGTGCAAAGAGCAGCAGGCAACCATCTGAGATGACCCTTTGGTAAACAGTTCCCTCCTCATCATAAAATCTTCTAAAATGCAGTGTGTTAGATGTATTGTCACTCAAGTCAGGTGAGGGACAATATGGACACCTGAACTTGAATTTTATTTGTCGATAGAAACTCGAGTTCGTTTTTTTTTTTTTTTGATTTGGACTTCAGTATGCGGTCTCATGTCTCAGTCTTTATAAAGGTCTGCCCTGAGCAAATAGTGAGTCAGTCATTGTGTGTTAAATAAAGTCCAAGATCATCCATGCACAACTGTTCAGTTGTGATTCTGTTTGACTACTTTTCCGTGGTGTTTATACTCTGCTGTAAATACCAGTCTGGTAAACACCACATACCATATAAGCAATACAACATTGTAAACATAGAAATCCCTCATTATGCAAAATCAGTCCTGTCAGATTCTGTTACTGTTGACTGTGGGGAAAATAACAGCAACAGAACAGGGAAAGAAAGGCGAAGGGCTAGATTAGGATAAAGACTCCTGTTTAAATCTGCCAGTGGCTCTGTGTCATTACTAAAGCATGCTTGGATGTACAGTAGCACTGATGAACCAGAACACTTTGTCTCCACTCCAAGACACATAAAAGCTGAAGTGGATTAATCATTTATACTAAAGGTGCAACAGCCTGGAGTTGCAGGCAGCAGTGGCAAGGTCTTATGTGTGTGTCTGTGAACCTTGGGACCTTCAGTATTTGCTTGAAATTCTCTTGTCACCATTGCTCTTTAAACTGCGCTAAAATATTGATCAGCATTCGTGATTTCCCTTCCCACAATTCTACCACCAAGCTCTCAACAGATTCTCAACTTCCCCATCAAATTTCATTACTTCGTCTGCATTTAATTGACCATTTGGTATATCTTTATTCTTTTCAATTTTTCACTCAGTCGATAATATAATTGTAAAATCCACAATGCCCATTCCATGAGGAAATCAGGAACTAAAAGTTATTTCTTAAAAGAGATGTTTACCCTATGACAGTTTGTTTTTTTGTTTCTGTACGAGGATAGAAAGTGAAAAGGAGAAGGCCATTTGTTGACAGTCTTGTTATTAACTCAGTCTGCTGAAAGAAATGCAGAGAAAGAAAGAGCAGAAGGTCGTTTGTGATCAGTGGGGCGAGTTAGCTGTGCTCATCTGCCTCTCTTTCAACTCTAAACAAACATCTTTTTAGCATGCATGTGTGATGTTTTCTTGGCCTCTTTGCATCTGCGTAGATGCCGTGTGTTTTTCTGCATGGGCTGTTATGTTTCAGCCGTTCCATCTGACACACATGAAACAACAGTGAGTTTCTGCATTGACAAAAAAACAAAAAAAAGAAAAACAAAAACAAACAAAAAAAAAATCCCACAGCGAGGACACTCTGCCCACTTTACTTATGACTGGACACCCTCCCCACCATGAAAAGTTTTGTATGTTGTGCGGGTTATGAAAAGATCCCAAGTGGTCGGAAGAAAAAGGGGGTTGCTGAAAGATTCATAGAACCCTCGTTCAACAGGCGTTTCCATGGCAACACAACAGTCTCTGGCTAAAAAGAACCGAAGGCCTCAATGCAGATGCAGTTCCACCGCCTCAAAGACCCTTTGATATCTGTGTACACAGAAAAACACAGACACACACGCACATGCACAGTCTTTTTTTTTTTTTCCTGTTTTAATATTGTTTCATGAAATTTCAGTGCTCGTTTTGTGCCCCTCTTGGAAGTCAATAATTTGGTTCTTGCTTTGCAATAAACACTTGACTTGATTTCGCACAACTCAAACACAAACATTGTTTTCCTCATTTGAATTCAGCGATGAGCTTAAACAGATTTACACGGAGTTATACAACTGATTAGATGTAATTACTCGCATATGGGATATTTGGGGGAACGTGGGCAAATTGAGTTTTAAATGATCATCCTGGAAAACACATTTTCCTGCATTGTGGGTGATTTGTTAAAGTACAGCCGGTAGGTTTGTGTGGAGGCTAGCTGTTCCTTCAGCACGTATTTGAGCTGAGGGACACGTTTTATTCATTTTTCCTTATAAAGATGGTATGATCCCTTTTCATCTTTCCTCAAATTGCCCCTTGCCATCCATCCAGACTGAGGCACTGAACCATCCACCCACGGTGTAAGGTTTCCTCATTTCATAAATAAAGCATCCTCCTAAGTGAAACGATTTGGTGCACAAGCAGACAAGGAAGAGGCATTATTATTGCAGTGTCTCATTGCCCCCAGCTAAGATTTGGGTGAGGTCTCAGTGCATCTCTGCCGAGCACTCAGTCACATTGAGACAAGGGGGTACTCAGAGCAATATCTGCTTACAGTGTGTGCATGCTGATTAATAAAATGCTAAATATGTCTATGCCCTGTGAGACAAGGCAATGAAATACTAAATGAAGTAATAAGATGATCTACATGATGGAGTCCAGACGGAAACAAGTGAACTCTCTAATGGATGTCAGGTACTCACTCTGCATGTGAAGACCTTCACAGACACAACCATGTGGAACTAATATATACACTGCAAAAAAAGGAATATCTGACTTAGATTAACTGACTTGAATTTGGAATATTTATCTTGAAAGATCAATTTTTAAATGTATTTCCATATTGAGACTTAATCTTTTTAAGGTTATTTGACTTGATCCAAGAATTTTCATTTTAAGCTACCCCACCTCTTAGATATTACAACTAATTTTAAGGAATATTTATAACAGAACAAGCTCCATTGTTGGGGGATGAGTATGGCAGACACAGGAACTGTTTGGCCTCATGACACTTTTACTTGTTTTATGTAGTTTTGCTTGTACATATCTTATAAGTCATTACATCTTCATAAGACCATATATATAAATATGCCATAGGTAAAAAATAATCTTACTATAAATACTTGAAACAAATATATTCTACTTAAAATAAGAATTTTAGCATTCTGTAACCCTTAGATAATATTTTCATAGTTAAAAAAAAACCTTGAGCAATGCAGCACCCTGGCAGATACTCTTATTTGAAATAAGACATTTCAAACCCAATAATGAATGTAATTATCTTATTTTTGTACATCACTTATATTTTGTGCAGGCCTTTTTTGCAGTATAATCCAATTATATGATATAGTAGAAATGTCAGGTATGAGATATAAGATGTATAACTTAATTTATGTTAAATGTCAGATAAAAAGTTACTCATTACTAGTCTCGACATTTAGCTGAAGTCACTGTGTTCAATGTTCACTGGGAGTTAACACAGAAACTTTACAAGGCAAGGCCACTGGGCTGTAAAAGATGAATGACTGAACAGAATAAAGTGTGAGGTTAGACAGAGGTTAGATACCATGATGTATAATCATTTCTAAGCTCTTTGTATAGGTTTGCACGCCTCCGTCTTTATATTTTACAAGCTCGTGACAGTGTTGCCGTGTGCGATTTGTTGCTTTAAACAGAAGCTACTCTGATTGAATAGTACATTTTACTCTTTCTTCACTTTGCAGAGTTTTGTCTGAAGGCCTTTCAGTCTCAATGGGCTTTAAAGGAAAGCCAACTACACAAATCTGTGTCTCACACACACACCTACACACACACACACACACACACACACACACACACACACCTAGACTCAGACGGCTCTACTTTCACATCTACACGACACACTACCATCCAGATTCTCACTAGAGAGATTAAGGGATTACAGAACTCTCCCTTTCTCAGTGTGTGTTTGTGTGATTTTGGCTGTTTACGGTGTGTAACAGTGGTGTGTGGGTGGGGCGACACGCTGTAGACTTGTCTGTCTGCGAGGACGATGTCTAAAATTTGAGTTTTAAATTTGTTCTATGCATGAATTTGTGCCACTGTTGTGTAAATGTGTAAATCTGCGGTAGTGTTTACTGAGCATATACAATCTCTCTCTAACATAAACACACTAATTACTGTTATTCTTTGATGCATCATTATATAAAATACGTGTGAATCTGTCTGTGTTTGAAGCATCCAAAATAAATTTGCATGAGTGTGTATTTGTATTTTTAATGACCCCTTTAAAAATGCTGCATATTTTGTCATTTGTTGGGCTTTAAGGGAAGAAACACGAGTGTAGTTTTGTTTCTCTGATCTTGTTTTTCGTAATGTATCTTTCAGAATAGTTCCCACTGCTTATAAAAAGTAGATATAAAGTTTATTACAACTTTATGGCTGTAACTGACTTCTCACATTTACAAGAAACAATATAATAAGATCCAAAAGTGTTCTAAAAAAAACATTCGTATTTCTGCTGTGTTACTGTCTCTGAAAGGATCTTTTTAAACTATATTGTATATCACTGTGCTATTTTCAGAAACCTCACAGTAGTGACGTCTGGAGATGATGATGACGGCAAAGCAGTAGAACTTTATTTTTTCCATTTCAAACAAATGTCAAGCTTGAAAAGAAAATGTGCCAGGGCTCAAGGACATGAAACACAGCAAAACACTCACAGCGCTTTGTGTCACTCATAAGGAAAATGTGCTTTTGTTCATGTGTTATTTAACCTGTGACATCAAATCTGTAAATTCTCTTCTCCAAAAGAAAAATCTCATGTTAAAAATTAATGTGACTTGACAGGGAGTGTGTTGTAAAGATTGGCTTGCAGTGACCCCTGCTGTCCCATAATGAGAACTACACTTTTTTTTTCCACTTGTTCATTGTCCAGAAGTATGCTGCACCGTGCACTTATATTGCTCACATTTTAAGCTGCACATACTTTAGTGAATTTGCAGAAACAGTCATGTCATCAACATCAAGTATTTGTGAGTTTTCTGCCCTTATGCAAACACACAGAGACATCATGATATCCTGTAAATCATAAATCCAAAAGACTGCATGCTATAAATATACTATATTCTTTTGTTCAGACAAGGAATAGTTTTTAGATGTTTTAGATATTCCTTGTCTGAACAAAAGAAAATTGTATATTTACATAAACAGAAGACAAAATGAACGTCTTTGGCCTTACTGCATGCTATATATCATTTAGTTATATAGTTATGAAGGTAAAATCAGCATGATGCATGACACCTCTCTGTGTGGTTTTTTATTATTTATGTCAGCTGTCAGTTCAGTCCAGTTCACTATTTCTTTATACAGGAGCTGCATGAACCAATACATAAACACTGATATCAACTGGGAACACATTACCAACTGATATCCGCAACCTGTCCACCCTCAGCTCATTCACTAAACATCTAAAATCATGGTTATTGGAGAATAAAACCTGCCTCCACAATTTCATATAAAGTAATTTTGCACTCTGAAGTTGTGTGTGTATGTATGTTGTATACAATATAGCATAAATGTCTAATGTGTTTGACTTGTCTGTTGAAGGAGTACACTGGATTGTACTCTTTTACATGAACTATGTTGTTTTATGTCAGGACTAAAGATGGAACTTAGCTATAATCTTGCATATTGGAAATTGCATATTCTGTTTATTAACCTATAAAGACCCAGTGCTACTTTTGTGGCATTTTCCAAATGATTTTTTCTCTATTTCTACCTTTCTTAACTGATGTATCACCAATTATTTTATTTTTTTTATCATTATTATTATATTATCCTCTGTATTTTGCATTTTGTGGTGTAAATTCTGCATTTTCCTATATTTAATTCACAGATCATGTGAATGTTCATTAAAATTCAGAGTGAATTCAAAGTTAATTTTATCAAAGCAGAGAAAAATGAAGAAAAAGTGACTTTTTCAGCAACAATATCAATAACTGAACATAAACAAAGTGTGTCCATTCACTGTCACTGACCCAACTCCATGGGTTTTACTGGTGAATCAATGTTGTAGAAGATGACAGCATTTCCATGTTCACTACGGAGCCTCTGAATGCCCAAATGGGTCATATCTGATGACCATGAAAAGATGAATAAGTGTATTTTACACCAATTATTCACATGGATTGATAGGATTAGTGGATCAACAGTTATTAAACAGTTATATCAGTTGATGGTTTGTGTCACAGGTGGCCGTTTGGGTCTTTGCACTCCAAAAATCAAAATCTTACAAAGTATATTTTTCTCATTTCTAGTCAAAATATCTCATCACACTTAAAATAAGACATAATCACCTGAAGATTTTTTTTTTTTTTTGCTTAATTCAAGCAAAAAAATCTACCAATGGAACAAGTGAAAACTGTCTTGGTAAGATTTCTCAATATAAGATTTTCAAGATCTATTGTCTAAAAATAAGTTCTTATATCTCACTGAAAAGTTACTCTTTAGGTGATTATGTCTTATTTTAAGTGGGATGAGATATTTTGACTAGAAATGAGAAAAATATACTTGGTAAGATTTAGATTTTTGCACTGTATGGGTTAATATGCACTGTCCCTATAAAAAACAAAACAAAAAAAAAATTATAACTTTTTGTTTTGTATCATGAGTTACAGAAAACTGAATATTACACTTTAACACCCAATAATATTATGTGGTGTATCAGTTAAAATAGAAGGAATTGGCAGTTTTAATGTTTTCATCAACACTCATACACACTCAAAGGGTTAGACTGATATTGAAACCTGCACGTTGGATTTACTTTGAGGACATCAATATTTTTTGATATCAGCTACAGTGTAGATTCCTGACTGGTTGCATTACATTTAATTCAATATATGTGACCTCCTTGAACCACCATTCTCCCAACAAACAAACCCTGCAAGCAAAAAAAAAAAACACAAAAAAACCCAACTTTTTTCATTTTCTTTTCAGAAAGAATATATTTCTTATATTTGGATCACCTTTAACTTCAATTACAGGACACTTTCGTCATCATTTATGCCACACAGTGCTTATACAGTGTATAAATGTTACAACATTTTTTGCATCCATAGACACATTCATTTTTGTGGCAGAAATGGGTTCAGGTCTAGACTGTGGTGGCCAATCCATGTGTGAAAATAATGTCTCATACTCCCTAAAAAAACTCTTTCACAATTTGATTCTAATGAATCCTGAATCCTGCTGTTGTGCTATGTATACCCTCACTAACAAACTGATGGTTGTTTAACCCAAACCTCCATTGTTAAATATCTACTGATCTGAAATGTTTAATAACTGTTGAGCTACTAATCCTATCAATACATGTAAATAAATGAGATTAAATACAGTTTGTCATTTTTTCATGGTCATCAGATATGACCCATTTGGATGTTCAGAGGCTCCGTAGTGAACGTGGAAACACTGTCATCTTCTACAACATCAATCCACCAGTAAAACCCATGGAGTTGGATCAATGACAGTAGATAGACACACTTGGTTCATGTTCAGTTAATGATATCTTTGCTCCAAAACTCACTTTTTCTTCAGTTTTTTTCTGTTTTGATATATTAACTTAAATTAACTCTGAGTGTTCATGAACATCTAAATCAAAAATAGGAAATTGAATATCAGAAAATACATGATTTACAGTGAAAAATGGTAACTATGGAGGATAATATTGTTACAAACTCACAAGGCTTGGACCCAAATGCATGAGACAGAGACAAAAGTGAACTTAGTTTGAGTATTTATTTACTCAAAATATAAAGGCAACAAAAATATCTTCACAACTGTGGAATCAAAAAAATAAACACAAAAGTCTTCTCAGCTGAGGTATCACAAACTATAACAAAAAGATCTTCACAAACATGGTATCAAAAAACGTACAAAGTGTAACAAAGCAGCACAGAGGATCAGGAGAAGGTCGAGGGAGCTCTTGTCTTGACGTGGCATGAAAGATGCACTGACAACAGACAGGAGGAGAGGAGGGTACATAAAGGGTAGAGAGATAATGAGCCCCAAGTGCAGATAATCAGGGAATCAGGGAGGACGCAGACAAGACAGACACAGTGCACACAAACGAACAAAACCCCTCACCAAAATAAAACAGGAAATGAACAAAACAAACTAACATAAATTACTAGCACCACTGAGGGCAGTGTGTCACAAATATTATAATAAATGGTGGTAAATCAGCTAAGAAAGGTTAAATAGAGAGAAAAAATCATCTGGGAACTGCCACAAAAGTACAATGAACAAAAAAGATTATTTGAGATCTGACACGCTTTTTCACTTTGTTTCTATGAACTAGTGCATGTAAAGCCAATGCATTTAGTTCAAATCAGACTGCTTGAAAGAATAATGTTAATGCAACAGATAATTTCCCACTTACCCTCATATAAATGTATTGCCCAGTGTGATAGTATTTAAATCATGTCCAGGGTATAACACTGGGTCTTTATGGGTTAAGAAATGAGAGGCAACATATTGCATCAGAGTTAAAGACCTCGTTGCAGCTAAAGCATATTCATCACTGCAGTAATTCTTTTTGATTTATTTCTGTTTGCTTAGTTTATCCTAGTTGGACTTCTTTTTAGCCAGACATTGTATTAACATGTAAGGATCACTGACTGAGGTCTCCAAGGATAAACTAATGTACGAAACAACCAACAGGGCAAAACACTGACTCTGTTTCCTCTCAGAATATTATCATATGTGAACTTAAGCTTTAAGAAAATACACATATACAATAAATAAAACAGACAACATGAAGAATTCTGTATCTGCTGCATCCGTCTCCTTCACAATGACTGACAGGAGCCCCATCCACCCTGAGAATGTGTGTTATTTTTTGTGCCTGGGCCCCTCTCAAAAAGCTCTTCAGCTTCCAAGAGTGTCCCATTTCACATAATGTAAATGCATAATGTAATGTTTTTAGACATGGTTCTTCTAATAGCCATGTGAATAAAAAATAAATAAATAAAATAAATAAATAAGACCAATGGCAAATTAAAAAAAAATAGTGCACATAGGCACAGCTGAGTGCCATTAAAATACACACACCATACACACACACTTAAAGGCACACTATGTTATTTATTTATTTACTTATTTATTAGGGACAGTGCATATTAATTTACATCTACAGCAGTTGCAGCTGTAAATATTTCATGGAAGAGTCTCTGTTTCCTATATGTCAGTCTAATAATGCCATCCTACTGATACTGATCACACTATTATTTATTTATTTTTTTTATTCTGTTAAAATGCCTTGGATTGAAGGTTGATGTTTGTTCATGTGGCTTTCTGATTGTAATATTGATTGTCTCGTGCTAAGTCCTGGCTATATCAGCCATTAGCTGCTGTGTGATATTAATATTAAAAGAGACCTGCCATTGTGTCTTTATTCAATCATATTGTATGTAATTACATAGTTGTTTTTCACACGCGACGCATAGGTGTATATGGGGGTGGATCAATTCTGTATCTCTTTATCTCCAGGTTCAAATTAGTTTTCCATCAGCTCAGGAAAGCAACGAAAGTCAAATGACAATAAGATTAAACAGATGTACTGTCTCTGTCTTCTGTAATGTTCCATCCTGCATCTTAATGAGTGGACTCATCCACTGCAGCGGATTGGTTCTGGTTGGTTAGAATGTGGTGAAGACGATGGACGATCCAGATTGTCCAGGATGTTGTCGGTGTCCATATCTCCACCACAGTCTCTGTATTTCATCTCATCAACACTAAACCAGTCATTTTCACATTCAACAGTATACTGTTCAGGACTGAGTTACAGAAAGTTGTGAATTTTACCATTGAAACTTGTTACTTTGATAAACATTGTGTCTGCGTGACCATCATAACATATGACTGTATTCATATTCATGACCCTAAATAGGTTTTCTGATTGAGCAAACACCTCAGATTGATTGCGTTTTGGTGCATCCAGCTCATCATTTTACCAAATACCGTATTGGGTATTCTGCCTGTGCACTGGGTTTGCATCCCTGTGGTTTTTCCGCACTGGGGACATTTCTGGGCATGGATCAGCCAATAACAGCTCTGTGCAGGAGGGAATAACTAAAGACATGGTGACTCTGGTTACATCTCTGCTCTGCTCTGCTCTCAGTCTCTGCAGGTTTTTGTCTCTGAGTCCAAAGATGAGGCTAAGCCACAGAAACCTCTCTGCAGGTCCTCTGAAAAAGAACTAAGGCCTTGGTGGATGAAACATGTGCTTTGGCTGCTTTCACTTAAAAAATGTTCAAAAATGAGAATGAGTTTTGAAGAAAATGTTTCATTTTCTCTTTTTCTTTACTCTTGATAACACTGTTCCCATTTTTTAAAACAAGCACCATTGACAAATAATACATAGAATGGCTTTAACCCATAAAGACCCAAACATCCACTGGTGACCGACAGCATCTACTGATATAACATGTTTATCCATTAATCCTATCAATACATATAGAAAATTGGTGAAAAATGTAGTTTTTCATCTTTTCATGGTCATCTGATATGACCCATTTGGATATTCAGAGACTCCATCGTTTCCATCTTCTACAGCATTGATTCACCATTAACCCTATAATGCCAAATGTGTCAAATTTGATACATGAGTTTTGAAACCCTCTACATGATCAATGTGATTTTTTTTTCTTGAAAAACCTGATGTATACAATTAGATACATGCAATACACAGATAATCCACCGGGGGGAGGAATTTTTATTTGGAAAAATATTGTCTCAGAGAGTAGTTGTGTTGAGTTTATTTGTGTTGTTCAAGTAAAAATCTACATTACTTTAATTTCCACAACAAATTATTCAAGGAAAAGCCAAAAGTATTGTTACAATATAGATGTTTCTTTCAATAAAAGTTAGAATTGCACCACTGTTACAATGAAGTTGGGGTTGAGGGGGGAGATTTTTCGTCCTCTAAAGGAGGGTCTGAGAGAAAAAGATTGAGAACAACTGGTTTAGTGAGAGCAGAGCTGAGAGCAGGAGGAGGATTAGAGTGAACATCGAGTTGAAGGTAAGTAGCTGTATTTAGCTTATGTGAATGACCTTTTATTTAATGTTTGTGTAACCCATATGGTTACTAGACCCACTTATGTGATTTAAATGTAGTTACCAAGCTCCGCCACTAGGTGGTACACTAACTTTATGCTCATTACCATGATCATGCAGCGCGTGCACAATCTGAGGTGAACCACTGACGAGAGTACCTGCAGATAAACAAGCTGACGAGCCTTGGAGAGAAAATGCAGTGTAGAAGCTGCAAAATGGTTATAAATCCCTTTCAGTCATATAAGTAACCAGTCGCTTGCTTGTTAGGAACGAGATATGTGTGTTATAGTGGTGAGAGGAGCTGCCTCATCGTCTGAGCCCTCTATCTGAACCCTGGTAAGCTACATGCTAGAGGCTAGGCCTCAAAGTTAGCTTGTTGATGTGAACTATCATGAAAAAATGATTTCATTGTGATGATTTCATGAAACCAATCGGGGTCACTGATGTGTTTGTTAGTGTTTGGGCTTACCGTGGTATTATCCCTATCATTATATACTGTGTAAATTGAATGCTAAAAGATTGTTCACCATGTTAGCCAAATGCTAATGCTAATCGTCAGTGTCTTCCGCTACTACGTTAGCTCAAATATTAATGCTGCGTACCAGGTAACTCACATTTTTCCAACCTTCTACCAGTGAAAATGCACTGGAACGGCAGTCAAACCCGTGACTTCCCACCCGTGAACTCATACTAGATTGATGTACTCCCACTAACGAGCTCTGACGTCACATAGCCCGTGAAACAATAATGGCGGCCCCCAAGGATGCAGTGATACATGGTGAGAAATAAACTTTAAGACAGTGTAACTTTGCAATCAAAGTAATAATTATTATATTATTATTAGGTAAACCTCAACTTGACCGTGCAAACAATCATGCTCGTAAAAAAATATGTAATGTACAATTTCTCAGCATAGTAAAATTAGGCATACAATGTTTAGCTAGCCTACCTCACAGTGTTCCTGATTTAATGCTTGTATTATCGAAAGTACAATCCATGGAGATCTGAAATCAGCTTCCATTTGACCACTGTGTATCTAGATGAGGAGATGCTGGGATTTTTTGATGTGGACAGAACCCTACCCCTCTTGGCTCCCCTATACCAGTCTCTCCAGGGGTTACACTTTTTGGATGAAGGCCAGACTATAAGGGTACTTCTACATCTTCCACCTGGTAAGTTTTGTCAAGGACTTGAAAACACGGTGGAACCTGCCTAAACTGGTCACTGTTAAAAGTGATTCTCTGTTTAAAGTGATACAATAGCTTGGGACAGAATAATTCCTATATACATAGTTGAATCTGGCCACAGTAGTGATCGGTTTCTATGAAAAGGGACAGAATCATCTACTTAATTTGATCTGGATGGACATAATGGCTATAAGAGGATCCCACTGTGTTGTATTGTCAGCATATTGCTGCCAATTATAGTTAAAAGTTGTACAGTTATAACCAATTACATGCAGTTCTTGACATAGACAGTTACATTTCATTCTTGATTAAGGAGCAAACAATGGCAGCCAGACATTTGTGGAGTCACAAAACATGTGTGTGGTGGGAGAGTCAGGCAGATCCCAGTCAAGCTGCAGCAGTACTGGATCCCAGCCAGACCCAGGCCCCAATGGTCCATTACAGTCAGGGCAGGAGACAGTGTTCACTGTGGAGAGCACCCAGTTTGTCATTGAACTGATGAGGCATGTAATAGATAAGTTCATGCAGTGGAACCAACTTGTCGTGATCACGGTTAGTAATCATCCATGTGTAGTAATCTTAAGTCAGAATCATTTCTACACACATATTTGAATTCTGCTCATCTATCCCTTTATCGTGATCAATTACACCTATATGGATGTGCTCACTACAAGAGGTTCCACTGTATCACAATCAAATTAAACAGTCAGACTTGTTATTCAGTTTTCATAAGGACGCATATATTTACTTTCCTGGAAAGAGACAGTCTCATGCTGTTCAATGACAGGAACTATGTAACTATATAAAAAATATGCATCCATAATGTTAGAGAAGTTTCTATTTGAAAGGCATATGTTCATTTTTTTGGGTGGCTGAACTAATTAACTAAATGATAAACTCAAATTATTTATTCAAGTCAGACATTCTCAAGGTCAAGGTAAACTTTATTATCCCTGAGGGGCAATTTGTTCTACAGCCAGCAGTATCACACGGACAACAAATCAACAATAAATACAATAATTGGTCCATTAAAGACAATAGCACCAACATTACAAAGAGTTATTCAGCAGAACAATGGCTGTCAGAACCAAAGAATTCCTCGTCCTATTGGTCCTACATTTAGGAACACTGTAGCTGCGACCTGATGGAAGCAACCTGAACTCATCATACAGGGGATGACTGGGATCATCAAGGACTGACTGAGCCTTCTTTAGAGTCCGCCTCTGGTGGAACACAGTCAGGTCAGTGAGTGTGGTGCCAGCAATTCTGCTGCACACTTTAGTGATGCCCTGCAACCTGTTCCTATTTTTAAGGGTAAGCAGCCCATACCAGCAGATGAAAGAAAAGGTCAGCACAGACTCAATAAAACAAGAATAAAACATTTTCATAAAAGTGTTGTCTACTTTGAAACTACAAAGCTTACAGTAAAAATAAATCCTCTGATGAGATTTTTAACATACAGCATCCACCTGAGACTCAAAAATGTTAGCCTGTGGTCCAGCACCGTTCCAAGATATTTATACTGCTGAACCACCTCAACAGCCATGCCATTAATGAGGACAGGAAAGAAGACTGAAGTATTCTTTCTAAAATCTACAATCATCTCTTTGGTTTTGGACACATTCATATTTAAAAAAGACGTGCTACACCAGTCAGTGAACTCAGACACTATAGGGCCATGATCAGGGTCATCATCCCTGAGAAGAGACACAATCACTGAGTCATCTGCGAACTTGAGGACATGCCGCCCCAGGTATCGAGTTTGGCACTCATTGGTGTACAACACAAATAAAAGAGGGAGAGGACGCACCCCTGTGGCGACCCAGTGGAAGATAAAAGAACATTAGATAAGCAGGTCCGACGCAGATGTTGTGGAGCATGCAGGCTGACATGATCAGCATGACCACCATATCCAGTCTGCTGTTTTGCAGATCCCTCATTCTCCTCCATTTGCACTTGACCCTGCCAAAACATTATAGTACACAAAGTCAGCTCACACAGCAGGAAAAAGGAAATATGCTCTGCTCTGTGCGGTTACTTACCGGCCAAAAGCTTGTTCCACCACAACACGTCCTTTGCAGATCTGTATGTTCCTCTGCTGGTCCTGGATGGTCAGGGCACCATTGTCCCTCTTTGGCGTGATGATAAATGCATATTCGTGACTGATGTAGGCGCTGTCGCCAAGGAGCATGTACCTTAAGATAAAAGGAGAGTTTCCCAGGGTGGGAAATGTACATTTTCAGAGCAGCATGAACATTTGAAGAAAGTGGGCTTCTGGCTCTTAAGTGAATGGTTCTAACAGGAGGACGGGCAAAGTGACACAGGTGAAGACCAGTATCAGGACTAATTAGGACCTTAGTGTCAATACTGCAGCTGTTTACAGAGAGGGGGTAGAACAAATGACATACATGTGTAACAAAATAATCTGTTTATTTCCAATGTCAGTGGGGCTAGTAAATGAGGAGGAGGTGTGAACAGAGCAATTGTGGGCTTAAGCTACATGTTCAAATCCAGCATATGCAGGGGGTAATGAACATGACACACTTGTGTAGACATAGCACCAGTTTTCTCCAAGATGCTACAAAATACTCATCTCCCCATTTTTTGTGCCCATTTTGTGAAGAACGTGGATTTTCTGAGGATCCTGGATGTACTCATGAGGATCCTCATGTACTCTCCCTGAATATCAGAAGTGGTTTATTGCTGTGTATCCTATGCCTTGAAGGAATGTGCTTGGGGTATATACAGGGTATATTTGGGGTATATTTACAGGATTCAATATACAATTTCCAGGTGCTCCTCCAAAGATGTCCTGAAACCTCCCGTTTCCATCCACAATACCCTGGAGGACTACAGAATAGTAGCCTTTTATATTGAGGTAGTCCCCTCCTCTTCTGGATCCGGGAACTTACGGAAAATTTAACATGGGCTCTTACGGGGGAAAAAAATTCAATCGTCTTCTTCTCCGAAACTACAGTTCTGATTGACTTCAGACTTGGTATACAGCTTCTTTATGATGATGTCAACACAAGGTATTGAAATTATTTCGATCCGGATCTGATTCTGGATTTGGTGCGACTTTGAAAAATTTTCTCATTATAACAGATAGGAAGTGGATTGATCCATTAAATCAGTAAGTATCAATGATATCAAGTTGGAATTTGAATTTTTTACAGATCTGATTGGAATATGACCAAAACATGGGCTATTTCTGTAACATAATAAATACACATAAGTAGGTGATAATAAATGGCATCTTTGGTCCTATTTTTTCATTAAAAAAAGAACTTCGATGACCAAAAATTTTACATTATATCTTATGCAGGCAATCACAACACATATGATGCATATATATATATATATATATATATATATATACATATATATATATATATATATATATATATATATATATATATATATATATATATATATACACACACACACACACACACACACACACACAGGGTGGGGAAGCAAAATTTACAATGAACATTTAGTTGTTTTTTCTCAGCAGGCACTACATCAATTGTTTTGAAACCAAACATATATTAATGTCATAATCATACCTAACACTATTATCCATACCTTTTCAGAAACTTTTGCCCATATGAGTAATCAGGAAAGCAAACGTCAAAGAGTGTGTGATTTGCTGAATGCACTCGTCACACCAAAGGAGATTTCAAAAATATTTGGAGTGTCCATGAAGACTGTTTATAATGTAAAGAAGAGAATGACTATGAGCAAAACTATTACGAGAAAGTCTGGAAGATACTATTAAAGGAGAATGGGAGAAGTTGTCACCCGAATATTTGAGGAACACTTGCGCAAGTTTCAGGAAGTGTGTGAAGGCAGTTATTGAGAAAGAAGGAGGACACATAGAATAAAAACATTTTCTATTATGTAAATTTTCTTGTGGCAAATAAATTCTCATGACTTTCAATAAACTAATTGGTCATACACTGTCTTTTAATTCCTGCCTCAAAATATTGTAAATTTTGCTTCCCCACCCTGTATATATATATATATATATATATATATATATATATATATATATATATATATATATATATATATATATGTATATAGTACAGGCCAAAAGTTTGGACACACCTTATCATTCTTCGCATTTTCTTTATTTTCATGACTATTTACATTGTAGATTCTCACTGAAGGCATCAAAACTATGAATGAACACATGTGGAATTATGTACTTAACAAAAAAGTGTGAAATAACTGAAAACATCTCTTATATTCTAGTTTCTTCAAAGTAGCCACCCTTAGCTCTGATGACTGCCTTGCACACCCTTGGCATTCTCTTGATGAGCATCAAGAGGTAGTCACCTGAAATGGTTTTCACTTCATAGCTGTGCCTTGTCAGGGTTACTTAGTGGAATTTCTTGCCTTATTGATGGGGTTGGGACCATCAGTTGTGTTGTGCAGAAGTCAGGTTGATGCACAGCTGACAGCCCTATTGGACAACTGTTAGAATGCATATTATGGCGAGAACCAATCAGCTAAGTAAAGACAAACGAGTGGCCATCATTACTTTAAGAAATGAAGGTCAGTCAGTCTAGAAAATTTCGAAAACTTTGAATGTGTCCCCAAGTGCAGTCGCAAAAACCATCAAGCGCTCCAACGAAACTGGCTCACATGAGGACCGCCCCAGGAAAGGAAGACCAAGAGTCACCTCTGATGCTGAAGATAAGTTCATCTGAGTCACCAGCCTCAGAAATCGCAAATTAACAGCAGCTCAGATTAGAGACCAGATGAATACCACACAGAGCTCTAGCAGCAGACACATCTCTACAACAACTGTTAAGAGGAGACTGCGTGAATCAGGCCTTCATGGTCAAATAGCTGCTAGGAAACCACGGCTCAGGAGAGGCAACAAACAGAAGAGATTTATTTGGGCCAAGAAACCCAAGGAATGGACATTAGACCAGTGGAAATCTGTGCTTTGGTCTGATGAGTCCAAATTTGAGATCTTTGGATCCAACCGCCGTGTCTTTGTGCGACGCACAATATATATATATACACACACACACACACACACACACACACATCTGTTTTCTATTTATCCCCCGTATCACTTTAAAGTCCGATTTATCTGCCAGGCCACTTTCCTCACAGTTTGGATGTGAGGCATTGATACACCCACCACAACAAACACATACCAATCAAATCAATTCTTTTTTGTCAAGTTCAGATACTTTCATTGGCTCTTAAAATTTAAAGAGCTAGGAGGCTCAAACCTTAAGTGGCTCATTTTATCTGATATCACCCTATACGTATATGCCAAAACAAACCAATATATATGAGGCAACACTATCATATTCATTCAAAACATCAGATAACCAGCATTTTTGTCGTTTATTTTCCAGTTCATCTCATTAAAGTATGTAAAACTTAGTCCAATTAATGAGGCAGATAATAAAAAACTGTAGACTAGTGTAATAGACTGAGTATGAAAAAGATTGAAAGGAAAAGCAGCAACAACAGCAGTAAATAACTGACTTTATAGTAAAACTTTTTTTTCAAAAGCATCCCTAGTAGAATCCTTTTTTCATATCTTACAAACATTTGCATACACACAAAAGGAATAAATTGGATAAACAGTCAACAGAGAAACATACAGAACGAGCCACCTTTCATTCCTTAGAGGACAAAACAATATTCCAGCTTGAGCGTCAAACTCCACCCTTCATCCGTTTTGAAGTCCTCAGCTGTGAGAAGAAGTTGCAGAGCTTCAACACATCTCAAAAAAAAAAAAAAAAAAAAAAAAAAAAAAAAAAATATATATATATATATATATATATATATATATATATATGTGTGTGTGTGTGTGTGTGTGTGTGTGTGTGTGTGTGTGTGTAAATGGCCGTATTTGAAAAAGCTGCAGTCTAAAGGGTAAAGAATGCTACTGACTGTAAAGATGAAATACTTGGACAATGCTACAGGAAGGTGGGTTGACCTCTGTGAGTCATACAATAAGACTCTAAAACGTGTTAGCCTCACAAACTTGGAATAAAAAGGTTATTTTTTCCCCACCTCATTTCACACCATTTAAAGAAATGTCTCAACTTTATTGAAAACTTGGGATTTCATTTATCTAAAGCTTAATGCAGTTTTTATTTATCAAAGCTAATCTGTTGAACATTTGGAAAATATTGAAGGCCTTCTCTACAGATTAACTTGTATAATATTCATTCTTTACAGTTCAGTCATATATAAACAAAGAAAGATGAAAAACAAGTCAACATGTATGATTAGGATCTTAAACAAGGATGCATTTTCACATTCATGGAAATCAAAGTTATGCTTTTTGCAAACTTATGGTCAGTTTTTCACCAGCTCTGTGCATTATGCTTTCATTTGTTCCTCCTCACGTATCTGTTGTGTTTGTTACTGTCAAACCCAGTTTTTGCATTACACTTTGGAGGCAAACTAGAACATACACTGTCTTCAAACTATAAAGGTAGCAGCTTGGTATACTACAAACATGATAAATACAACAAAAGCACAAACAGAACCATTATAGACATGCTCAGAAACGCTGCCTAAACCCTCCGTTTTTTAGTCTGACATTCCTAAATACAACACAATCGACCCATTAAACAAATGACAACTTAACCGACAGTGGACATGATTCTACAGTCCTGTCTCTACACAGATACAAGTCAGTGATGATAACAAGTGAGGAACAGGAGACAGTTTCTATCTCTGGAGCAAGACATGCAGTAGTGATGCACAAGTTTAAAGTATAAGTGAACTCTGCGTCACTTATCTAAGTTTTCCATTTAAACAGTTATATGTAGCAGATAACATCACGATGGACAAAACACCAGTGGTCAGGAAAGACATACCTTAAATATGGCTGCTGGTTAAGTAATAAACAATGAAATGATACAGACTTAAAAAAATATACAGTTAACGGTCATGTTTCTCTGCTTGGTCCCCTCTCCTCTCTCTCTCTCTCTCTCACACACACACACACACACACACACACACACACACACACACACACACACACACACACACCAATGTATAATGATGAATATGTAATCAGTATCTGTTTTTGTCTTGTCCTACTTGTTGTCATGTCTCTCACATGTTTTATGTATTCAACAGCAGCCACTTAGCTGGCTTGTCCTACTGTCTTGTTGTATATTTGTTTTGTCCCACTGTCTTGTCTTATGTTTGTTTTGTCCCACTGTCTTGTCTTATGTTTGTTTTGTCCCAATGTCTTGTCTCGTCCGGTCCTTCTACACTGTCGTCTGTGTGAGTCCTCCCTCTATGCATATGTATATATAATATGGAATATGAAGATGGAGATTGTTGCGTAAACACAAGCTGTAATTAAAAATAAAGTTGTCCCCTGAAGAGGGGTGGTGGTGGTGGGTTTTGGAAAAAAAAAACAAAAAACAGTAAGTTTTCTGTTAGCACAGCATTAATTGATCAAGAGCAAACTGACACTGTAAAGCATCCATATAGAAATGGGACATTTCACTCACTGCACTGAATTTTTTTGGGAAGACCAATCTTCTGCTAAGGCTGGTGTGGTTGCTTTTACATTCATGGGAATGAGACTGTTAACTTTGGTCAGGTACTGCCTCGTACGGCCGTGTGCACACACCAGCAGCAGAGGGACACAAGACACAAAGGACTGGAACTGTTTTACAATCAAGCTAAGAAAGGCACTAGAATAATGTTATTCCATGTTAGATTTATTTTCTTTCCACTATTCATCTTGAAAAAGGTAAAAATCTAAAAATCTTTTTTTTTGGACATCATTTGTTTTTGACAAAAATAAAGTTTGACATACTTAGAAAATAATTTTTTTGCACCTTTGATTCATTTTACCAAGTACAATTAAAAAAAGTAATCTGCTATCAAAAGGAAAAAAAATGCTTATGGCATTTTGGTTTTCAAATAAGAGTTCGATTGACACTTTTGCACTAAAAAAATCTTGTAAGAACACGAAGACATAAGTTTTTGTGCTGCGAGAAAAAAGTATTGTGCCCTTGCGGCCAGAGCGAGAAGTTTAATTATTGATATAGTTATTGAAGTGCTTCATAGATCTGCTACGAAAGCAGAAACTGCCCTGTTGCCCCTAGAGTGGATAAGACACTAAACCAGTGGTTTCCAACCTTTTTTGGCTCATAACCCCATTTTAACATCACAAATTTCTGGTGACCCCAGACATTCAAAATGGAGCCTTTTTTTTTTTTTGCTAAAATAAATTTGTTTTTGATCGTGTAATAGTTTGCTATACTATGTTGCAAATAAACGTTAATTTTAGACGACATTTAGGCTATAGAATGTATATTATTATGGATGAAGGCAGAAAAGCCAGGTGTAGATTACTGCACAAAGTGAGAATTTTATTTTCCTTGGTCAGGATATGTGCAGTCAGTCCAGCTTGGATTTACAAGCATGACAATACTGAACAAACAAGAACTCAAACTATGAATTATGAAAGAGCTGCAGTATCTGAAACCGACCACAATGAACATTTGACTAATAAACAGTACCACAGTGCTTCAGTTTCAGCTTCAGAATTTATCATGTCTTTTATGTATTGTGATCGTCTCTATCAACTCGCTATATTTTTTTTTTTTAGATTTTTTTAAATTTTCATCAATTACTAGACATTTCAGGCAACCCCATTTGAATTCCAGGTGATCCCATGTGGGGTCCTGACCCCAAGGTTGAAAAACTCTGCACTAAACCAATATAAATTAGTGCTCTGTGTTGACAAACAATAACAGAAAGAGGATGTGGGAGAAAATACAAATATGTACATAAACAGAAAAAAAATACTAGGTGGGTCACAGTGATACCATTTGGACAGGGAGGTGTCTTTTAATAGAGGTGGGAGGACAGCGCTCTATTAACAGAGCAGTCTTTTGTGAAGTTGAGAAAAACAAATGGCACTTTCTGAAGTCCCAGTTCTCGCTTGCTTGGACAGACGCAGGGGTCACTGGATGTCCAGTCTGCTGGACTTGACACCGTGGCTCCACTGAAACGACAGCAGCTGGTAGTTACAACGGACTGTGCCGTCGACGTTTTTCTCAAAGTACTGGAACAATTGGTACCACCATACCCAGGAAAAAGGGTTACTCTGAGATGTTTCCCTTGGTGACTGAAACAAAAACAAGATAAAAAAAAAAAAATCTAAGTTAACATACAATATAGATGCAAACTGTTAAAACATCAGCTCACATAGATTATAGAAATGTATCAAGACTGATTTCCTGCATTGATTCAATTGTAATTCTTACATCCAATCTTGGTTTTGAGGAAGGAGGCAGAACTTTGCCAATTTTGAAAAGGAATTACTGACTTGTTAGACATGTTTGTGTTATATTGTTTTTATTTGTTAAACAATAATAATATTTGAGCAATGAGACCCAATGTATCAAATATGATACAAAATTGAAACTCATACATGGAAATTGATATTTGAAAAACATTTTTTGACTGTTCAGAAGGACCAATAAAGGCTCCAGTTTCAAAGAACTGGAATTTTCTATCAATGATTTAATGGTTCAGGCTTTACACGGGTAAAACCCATGGAGTTTGACAAATAAAAGTGAATGGAGACACTGAGTTTATGTTCAGTTCATGATATCTTCATTGAAAAAGTCACTTTTTCTTCAGTTTTCTCTGTTTTGATAAAACATTGAATTTACTCTGAGTTTTTATGACTATCTAAATAATTCAATTCAATTCAGTTTGATTTGTAGAGCCCAATATCCCAACAAGGTTGCCTCACAGGGCTTTACAGGATTAGCTGAATATGAAAATAAACAACAGCCAAATGAACAGTCGATGAAGTAAATGGATTAATGCCCCGGGCATCCCCCATACTTAGACCCTCCTTCTCAGCAAGGAAAAACTCCAAAAACCCAGTGGGAAAGGAGAAACCTCGAGGAGAATCACAGTGAAGGAGAAATCCACTCCCACGAACGGACAGGCTGTTGATGAGACCAGGACTGATGGACATCCATTTGTAGATGTAGTTCCAGTCTGTAAAGATGTAGCAGGGTGGGGGTACATGAGGGGGTCCATCCAGACAGGTGAGGGTGAGGGAGGACGTATTTAAGCGGTCATAAATGGAATGTAGGAATTAAAATAGAGGAAAATACATGACTTACGGTGAAAAATACAAAATACCTTGGATAATATTATAATAAATGGTGAAAAATTATTTAGGAAAGTTTAAATAGAGAGAAAAAATTATTTGGGAACTGCTACAAAAGTAGCACTGGGTTTTATGTGTTAAAAAACCCCCAAAAATTACTGTTGAGCACTATCTGAACAATTTGTTTGACTTCAAGTCAGTAGGATTGACATTGACAAACCACAAATGCACAAATGAGTCTGAACATTAAATTGTGTTAAAGCCAACTACCAGCAGCAGTATGAAATCCCCTTCAGCCTGCTTATTATTCCTGCAGTACACGCCCTTACACTATCACTTTGTCGCTTTTTGGGGGGGCTAATGAGAATTTCTTTACTCCTTAATTTTCCGTTTGAAAAATGTTAATGGTTTTCTGTGGAAAAGAGCTGTTAGCGGCTTCATGCAGCCCCTCCTCCTCCTCAACTCCCATCTCCCTGTCACCTCTTTTCCTCTCCTCCTTGTCCCTTCTTTCCTCATTTCCCCTCCCTTCCTGACTCCTGTCTCCTCGTGCTTGCTCCCTCTGTTCACCCTGCTCTCTCCTCTCTGGCTGAGTGGTGGGCCCTCCCTCCCTTCCTCCCTCCCTCCCTCCCCTGCAGCCTGTCCCACGCTGAGGGCCTCGCCAATTAATGGCTGTCATGTTTGCTCTCTGGTGGAGCTGCTGTAAGCGGTGCAGACAATTTGTATTACAGAGGGTCTATCTCATGCATGGGTGAGCTGTGTGATGGGGCCTGTCTGAGCTAATAGGCTCTGGATGCGGAGGCCGGAGACCCCCAAGCTCTCCACAACTGGAGGGCTTAAGCAGGTGCTAGTTAAATGCACCATCCAGACTGGATAAAAGCTACATGAATGGGCAAAATGGCATATGCAGCTTAATAGGTGATCCTTGCACTCAAACAGCAAACAGAGAGGTTGCATAAATGTATCCTAGCCTTTGTGTTTCTTCTTCCTTTCTCTTGGTCTCTCAGGCCTGGCCCTCTGTCTGCTGCTCTGTGCTGTCCAGACCACTGTAGCTAAACCAACGGTACAAATCACTTTTCATTACTCAAACTGACATGGCCTGTCCAACCTGCTTTGTGAGACAAGAAACAGCAGCAGCGTATGAGTGAGGTGATGTGAAAAGGTGTGCTAGATTTCACTTTCAGTTCATTTTCTATTTCAGCATTCGAAAAGTGTGCTTTGCAAGCTATATCGGGAGGGCTACCTTGATACCTTGTTTCATGCACCGTCCACACTAATACAGAAATTTTCCAAACAGTGATTTTATCCCTCTATTTAGAATAATTAGGGCATTATGTAGTTCTTGTTTCAAACATTAGAAAATTGTCTAAATTCATTTTGAACAAGCAGTTCTGAAGTTACAGCTGGATTTGTGTCCACTGAAAGAAGTATTGAGTCATGCTGCAGATTTCTTACAGTGAGGAAAAGCAATGCATCATCAGAGAGCGACCAGATGGGGTGAGAACCCTCAAGAAACAACTTTTAGAGTCATAGAAGGTGATCAAAAGTGATTAAAGCTAGAAGCACTTTAACTGTTTTCACCACTGGACACAGGTCTAACGTTTACGATAGGTAGGTAGGTAGGTAGGTAGGTAGGTAGGTAGGTAGGTAGGTAGGTAGGTAGATAGATAGATAGATAGATAGATAGATAGATAGATAGATAGATAGATAGATAGATAGATAGATAGATAGATAGATAGATAGATAGATAGATAATCCCGAGGGAAATTCAAGTATTCAACAGCTTTACATACAGCACAAGAAGACAAAAACAGACAGACCAAAACACAACACAACACAAAAGTAGGCTAGTAGCCAGGTTAACATTAAGGTTAGTATATATACTCTAAAAGACACTTGCTAAATAACTAAAGAACTACCTTTAAAAGAGCTTCCTGTACAATACTGTAAATAAAGACTTCTGGTTGTATTTACACATTTCAGGGCAGTGATACAAAGTGAAACAGTGATTTTAGTTTATTAGTTTATTATGTCGTTGACAATCCCAATAAATTAACTGAATCAATAACAGTAAAAAGGGCAGCTTTAGCCAATGTGTGGTTGTACATGCTCCCACCATCCCCAACCTGATGACAATAGGCACCCTAAAAAAAAAAAAAATATATTACAGCACAGTGATTAAAAGAGAGAGTTAAAGGTGGGGTGCAAGATGTTTTCCTGGAGCATTTTTTACTATAGTGCTTAAAATCCCCTTCACACCCCAGTTACAACCAATTAATTAAATGCTCTAACACAAAAAAAAAAAACAAACAAAAAAAAAAATTAATCACCTGTGGAATGGACAGGACTAAAAAAACATCATCCAATCATTTTGAGCGCCCAGTCAAAATGATTGAATGGTGATATGTTTATCAAACTCAACCACCATTTGTCCCTCCCCCCCGTTCTCAGAGGTTTGGAGCAACTGTACAGGAAACGAAGCCAGAACCAGAGTTTGGCTATATTAGCTATATTAGGATGGAAAGTTCAAACTGTTTTGTCACTAACATAAATCACCAGGAAATGTAATGTTAGCCAGATAGGTATGAACTGGGGCTGTTCTGTAAGAGCGGGGGTGTTGGAGGAGACTGAATGAGGTATGCATGGATCGGGGCCGGAGCCGTGGCCACTGGAGCCGCGCAAATTGTTACTGTGCAGCGCTCGTGAACCCTCAAGAACAAGCATTGTGCGTGCCAGTACTCTGGAGGCGTGGCTTCGGGGGGATGTCTGAAGAAAGGGGTTTGGACTTTTGAATTGAGTATTTTTAAAATGTAGCTTGCTCAAACTGTTTTTCTAAGATCTCCTACCCCACCTTTAAGACTGCTAAGAGACAAGATAAATCAGTAAAGATAAGAGAGAACAGTGACACATCAGTACAACCATACAGAGACAGCACATATAATCCAAACATACAAAAGCAGCACATACAATAATCACACAATACATCAGCACATAATCCCATTCAGGGACGCAGACAGACATCATGTATGGACAAACATGACACAAATAACACACAGCCATATGTTAGCGTGTGCAGGTGTAATTGTCGGCAAACCATGTTTTTAACTTGGCTGTAAGAGTTTGATTCTGAGGCTTATGAAGGTATAAAGTTATAATGCGATGTTAGTATCTTTGTGAACTTGATGTTTGTTGATACATGATTCAGACTACACTGTGACCGTTCTGACCTTGTTTGGACCATTCCAAGCAGATTTGGCAGCCACTGACAGCACAGACTATAGAGAAAACTCAAATGTTTTGTGGTTTTACTGTGGTTGTTTTCATTTTCAAAACAGAGCTAAGCTAACAGAGCTATAATGTAAACTATCGGCTATTATAAGCAGTGATGGGAATAACGGTGTTAAAAATAGCAGCGTTACTAACACCGTTATTGTTTTCCAGTAACGGGTAATCTAATGAATTACTGTTTAAAACGTTACAACGCTGTTACCGTTACCGGCAGTGAAATGTGGCACGTTACTTTGCACTGGTATCAGCTGTTATCCGTCCTAGCTCGCTCAGCCAGGCACGAGAGATGTGACGTTCGCGAACGAGTTGATTCTTTTGAACGGCTCTTTTTAGTGAACAATAAGAACCGATTCGTTGCGAGCCGTTCGTTTGTGAGCCGTTCTTATATTCATATTGTTCACATTGCCCTCATGCTTCACCTGTGTGTCCATGAGTCTGAGTTGTCCACGCTACCTTCACCTGAACGACTAATGACATCTTCGAGTTTGAGTTGTCCGCTGCACACCCCATTCACTTGAACTACGCAGCTACGTGCGCAGCTAATTTAGGGGAGGAGTTATCAGTGACAGTCCGACTGACTGGACTGAAGACATTTACTGCTGCATCAGGGAGGAGTGACTGAAAAAAGAGATGTGGGATTAACTGGAGGAGCATCTTCTTCCTATAAATGCAGATATGCGCTTCTGTGGTGGAAAAGCCGGGCCCTAGTGGACCCCGGCCTCACCAAAGTCATGGTATGAAGTACCTGTTTGCTGTTCTACTCTATGCCACTGGCCTGTGAAACACGCTCAAAAATCCATTCCCTTTTACATATTTGAAGGTTTTTCAAAAAAAGTAATGCAATAATGACTTTCCCTGGTAACTAATTACATTTGTGAAGAAGTAATTCCGTTACTAATTCAGTTACTTTTTTGGGAAAGTTACTCATAACTATAACTAATTACTTTTTAAAAGTAATTTGCCCAACAATGATTATAAGACACAGTGTGACTTTGACTGAATGGATGATGTTTGTGTTTGGCTGTAACGCCATATGAATCCTTGTTAACTGTGCTGCTGTCTGTCTTGGCATGAACGCCCCTGTAAAAGAAATTTTAAACTCTTAAAGGCTTAGAATTATTTTTGTGCTGACTTGTGAATACATTTTTCTGTACATCTAAACTTTCCTGAGTGACTTATTTTGGTATTGTCCTCTACATTTCACATTTTTCAGTGAAAATCAGGTATTTATTTTAAAGTTAATGTAAAAGCTCTGAGTAAATTAAAGGGCTTATGACTTTTTCAGCAAAGCATTCCATTAATTGTACATAAATACATACTGATGAAAGCTGATGATGATGAAACGCTGAGAAAATTAATTTTAAGAAAATTATTTAATATTTATATTTTATTATATATTTATATTTATGGTTCAAACATTATTAAACATTTTAGATCAAACTTTATTACATATTTTAGATCAGTCTTTGATCTCAAAGAGTTTTTCCTGCTTAAAGAAAAGTTAAACAAAAATAAATAAAATAAAAATATAAGAATGCAAAAATGATGACAAACCATAACAATTCTCAAACAAACCGTAGTTTCTGAAGTAGTATTACACATCAGACACAGAGGCTTAAGTCTGATGTGGTTTTTAAATAATGAAAATCATGACAAGGTTTTTAAATAATGAAAAGAATGACAATTTGTTTGTTTCTCAAGCACAAAAAACATTGGTATCAGCATCTGTCACAGGCCTTACTGTTATTTTGAACATTATCAACACAAAATTTCAAAGTTGGTGCATTTTTGTACTAAATAATGTAAGTATTTTAGTTAGTCCCTAAAAGTATTTGATATTTACACTTTCACCAAACAGTTTACTCAATTATTGTCATCTCTTCCTGATAAATTATTGTATATAACTTAGATTAAGAGTGAGGTCTTGAATTTAAAGAACCATTAAAATAAATCCGAAACTGACTAGAAGAAAGATAAATTAATTTCATACACTGATAATAATATATTCAGATGCAACCCCTTTTTCATCATCAACAGTGCGATTAATTGTAATTTAATTGCAAATTTAACTCAATAAATGTAATGGATCACAGTTACATTTATTTTGTATTTTAATCAGGCACTCATAGCAGTTGGACTTTTTTGTATTACACTGACAAGGAAAAATAATTAGAAACTGAACATGTATGGAACAAAAAATGTCAGATACCGCAGGGTTGCCCACATGTTCCTCATGTATTTCCTTATTGCAGTGTTTCTGCCCAGTCCCTTCAGGTGTTGGTGGAGACTTCTGACGCAGGAATTTGTGGGAAAGGTCAGACAATCTGCATAATGTACTATTACTGGTAATAGGGGAACTGATTGGATTCAGGCAGGTGGTAAGTGAAATGTCTTATTTCTGTTAACTCTTGTGTGCACTGCCCCCACCCACCTGCACCCATATTGTTTAACACCTACTGTATGTAGCAGCAGTTTGTTTTTTCTTATCACAAACCATGCATAGATTTGGAAATATTACCTTAAACGCCGCACACAAACACATACATCCTGCATACATCAACTGCAGTGCAAAATATTTATTCATTTATTTCTTTTCCTGACAAATAACCAGCGCTGCTAAAAATATAAATGTAAATGTAAACTGGGGAGGTGTGGGTTTCAAGTAGTACGCGTACAACAAAGTATTTCACATTCAATTAAAATCTGATGTAGATAAGGTAAACACCTGTCTACTTTTCCCTACATCTCTCAAAGTGAAAAAGAAGTCTTTAGGATGTGATTAAAGTGGCAGCGCTGACACTTTATTCTCATTCACCCAGCACTTTGCAGTAGCTGTCAAAAACACTCCCTGTAGATGAACCACTAATGCTAACATCTCAACATCTCTGTGCGTAGTGGCTCTAGGACACACAAACGCAGACCCCGTAGTGACCGATAATCATTGATTTGACACCATTACTCCAGAAGCCAGTTTTTGAAGCAGTGCTGAAACTTAGATTCAGATCAGATTCACTTAAAGTTTGTTTTTTCCACAACAAAAACTGAGATGTGCCAAAAAAACTCCAAAAAAACCCACTATGGTTCTGTGCACCATTCACTGGATTGTACTGAACTTCCAAGGACACAAATGTGGTTTGACTTGAGACATATTTGGACTTTTTATGAAGTTATATCTGTTTTAAGTTACAGCTCGTTTTATTACCTCCGCCAAGGAGGTTATGTTTTTGCCAGGGTTTGTTTGTTTGTTTGTCTGTCTGTCTGTCTGTTTGTCTGTCCGTTAGTGTGCAACATAACTCAAAAAGTTATGGACAGATTTTGATGAAATTTTCTGGTCTGCGCCCCCCCCCCCCGTGGGCCCCCCCACCCCCGATCACCACCAAAATTTAATCATTTCTTCCTTATCCCATTTCCAACAAACCCTGAAAATTTCATCAAAATCTGTCCATAACTTTTTGAGTTATGTTGCACACTAACGGACAGACAAACAGACAAACAAACAAACCCTGGCAAAAACATAACCTCCTTGGTGGAGGTAATTATACCCTAATGTAGCACCAAACTGTCTTAAGGCGGCCATACACTGTGCGATTATTTCGATCGTTGCATGCAGCTCCATCTCAAACTGTGCGAATCAATCATAAAGTCAGGCTCACTATTCATGTGCTCACACTGTACGAACCAATGTTCGTGTGTGACCTGACTGCTCACATTGTAGGACCATACACCAGAGGACGACGCACCACACGTTCGACTGTTGTATCCGGAAATACAACATTAAAATACCAAGGAATCCGTAAAAGCGCATAGACGATTGTGAATTGGCGTGAGTCACGAAATGGTAGTGCTAAGCAAAAAGCAACGAGCTGCTTTGGCAATATGTGCCATTATCTGCGGGGAATCAAAAAGAAGAAAAGACGACGATGTGTTTGGTGCAGGAATTGGTTGGCCAGATGTGGACATATGGGCTGTCAGTGCTACAGTGGGAACTAGAGGTAAGCTGCAACAGCTAAACTGCACTAGGCCAATAGCCAGCTACTGGAAGCTTGTACGCTACTGTACGCTTCTGGTTTGAGCATGCACAGTGTGAGAATCTGAGGCACATCGGCTTGTGGCACTGCTTTGACAGTGCGATACCCTCACGAGGAGCGAGCAGGATTTCAAACAGCTCCGTTTTCCTTGCAAACACACAATTGCTGGTCGTGAGGTGGTCGTGAGGTGTTAATCGCTTCTCCTTACCCCATGTACACTGCACGAAGCACGACACGATTAGAGGCACATCTGGCCCGATCCCAGAAAGAGTCGCACGAGTGAGAAATCGTCTCTAAAATCGCACATTGCATGGCCTCCTTTAGATGTCAATATTCTCCTGTTTCTTTGGGACACATGTTTTGGTCATGTCCATCTTCGTATGGTTTCTGGTCTTCAATCTTCCAATCACTTTTCAGCGATACCTGGCAAAACACTGCAGCCTGACCCTTTGATAGGTATCTTCAGTGTAGTTAGTGATGAGCTAAACATGTCTCATCTCCACAAAAATGCAATTGCCTTTGCATCGTTGCATGCCCGCCGTCTGATATTACTGAACTGGAAGGGGAAAAACCCTCCTGCCTATGTTCATTGGATTACAGAGCTGATGTTGGGATTGGACCTGGAAAAAATTTGGTATACAGTCCACGGGTTGGAGGATAAATATGACAGAACCTGGTCATAGTTCATAACTCATATCAAGAACCTGCCTTTTGCCTAATTCCTTGTTTTTATTTAATGTATATTTCTTTTTTCCTCACTCTTTTACTACCATCCTAGTCTTCATAATGCCCACAGTCTGACTGCTGGGACTTTTTTTTCTGAGGTCCAGAATGTTGGTGATATGACCAGAATGATCAACACAGAATTTTTTTTTTTCTTTTGGTGTTCTGTTTGTCCATTTGAAACGTGTGTTTATATGGATGTATTTGTGGGGATGCCACCTGGATGTGGGAGCAAGTTCACAAATGGTGTAAGAAATGCCTTAATGATGCAAATGTTATGGAAAAATGATAAAGTTGTTTAAAACACACTAATAGACTAGACCTTGGAAGGGGGGGGGGGGGGGGGGGGGGGCACACAAAGCAGTGAGTAAGCCCAACTCGCCATAAAAATAGACGGTTTTGGCTTCTTCTTTTTTTTAAAAAAAAAAACCCACCATTTTATTTGTGTGTTTTTGTTTTTACTGTTTGCATTTTTTGGGGGGATTTTACCTAATTTTTTTAAATGTGTTTTCTACTGAGTTTTGACTTACTTATTTAGGTTACTTAGCTACTGTTGTAACTGCTTTTTGAGTTCAGCCAGATGTCAAAATGCAGCTGGACTGATTTAGAAAAATAGCGCCCAAAACAAAAACTACTGGACCAAAATTCAAATCCTTGTTGTTGTTCAGCGTGCTCCAGTTCACGGTTCATATCCAACATCCTAAATTTCTAACTGACGTACATTCTGAGTGCCTTATTTAGTAAAAACCTGTCAAATTTCAATTCCTCTCTTTGTCTTTTTCTCTTATTCCAACCAGTTTTAACCCTAAAACACCCAGTAAAACAAAACCACTGAAGAAAAGGAACACAAGCACATACTCACAGCAGCTTTCATGACACTGTAAAAAACACACTTACCTGGAATAATGTCTCAGGGGTAAAAGGGTTAACAGGGCTGTTATTTAGTAGGATGTACATACACTACTGGAAGAATGTGTGAGAAGTTGACGCTAATCGAAAAGATATTGAAGTGGTTGAATGGCTGTAATGCACAAAAAAGCTCTATTATTCATTGTTTTTTGACAATAAAAAACAATGCAATAGATTGTTTGCAGGTGACATCATGTCAGAACACAAACTGGAGGTGGAAGGCAAGGAATGATTTTCTCTATTAAAACATGTTGTTTAGTGTTGGGAAAAGTAGGTTTTATCAAGTGACAACAGTTACTGTTCATGAAGGGAAAATGCAAGAAATTGGATACCGGAAAAACTTTAGTTTCATCTGTATTTTGTAGACTTTAACTGATGATTAATATAACTGAATAATTAAATCTGTCATTGGTCTGTAAGTCTGATACTCAGTTTTAAGTGATTATCAGGTTTATTTGCCTTGAAATGTCCTTGTGGTGGATTTTAGAGATATTTTGGTCCGTTGTTGTGTTGTTCCTAAGCCGTTGTTGGAAGAAGAAATTCACATTATCTCCAGAATTACAAATGGAACGCCCTTTATGATTCATAGTTTGTGATGCACCGCCCTCAGCGGTGCTAGTAATTTATCTTTGTTGGTTTCGTTCATTTCCTGTTTTATTTTTAGTGAGGGGTTTTGTTCATTTGTGTGCACTGTGTCTTTCTTGTCTGTGTCCTCCGTGATTGCCTTGATTGTCTTTACCTGGGGCTAAATTACATCTCTACCCTTTATATACCCTCCTCTCCTCATGTCTGTTGTCAGTGCGTCTCCTGTGCTATGTTAAGTCAGGAGCTCCTTCGACAAAGCTCCTGTGCTGCTTTGTAAGTTTATTGATTCCACATTTGTGAAGATCTGTTTGTTGTATTTTTTGATTCCTCATCTAAGAAGATTTTTGTGTTAATTTTTGAAACCATGTTTTGTGAAGAACTTTTAGATTTTTGATACCTCGTTACAGAACACTTCATTTTTTGATACCATGTATGTGAAGATATTTTTGTTAGACTTTTGATACCTCAATTGAAAAGATTTTTGAGATCCTTTTTTGACTCCACAACTGTGAAGAGATTTTTGTTACTTTTATTCTTTGAGTTAATAAATACTCAAACTAAGCTCATTTTGTCTCTGTCTCGTGCATTTGGGTCCAAGCCTCGTGTTTTCGTAACAATAGTTAAGGTCTGAATGTCCATCTTAGCATACTCACGGATGCACCATGGAAACTAAAACTGTAATTTCTCATCTGACCTTTCACCCCATCCCCATTGACACATTACTTCAGAGCATCTTTTTACTTTACATGCATTAGAAATTAACTTTACTTAACCTAATTTATAAGTTAATACCTTACTTAACTAAAATTAATGCCATTCTTCAACTGACCACCAGGGGAATGATCAAAACTTGTTCTTATGTAAATGATTGTGTCTCAGTCTTTTTGATCCATATGCAGTCACCAGTTCTGTGACTTACCCACACTGATCCATGTCTTTAGTGACATTCCACTGGTCCTTTAAGACTTGTTAATCCAGTAATAAGCATTATAGTAATAATAAGGCATCAGTGTTGGTGCTAAATTAATCCACAGCTGTTGCTTGTTGTTGGTAGTGATAGTAGTATTGGCTTTTACTGTCTCATTAGTTGGAAAAACATTCAGTTCAGTTGGAAAACAGCTCTACTTTGTAACATAAGGATCACATCCAACAGTATCTGGTATTTTTGTTATATTGTCTAAACCACAGTAGTCCACACTTACCAGTATTTTACCCATTCTGCTTTTTATTTCTTCTCCTCCATCTAAATTCACCATAATCACGTGGTGCCAAACAAACCGCCAGAGTATTATCCAAAAATTGCCAGGCACTACCAGCATTTTTTTTCTGGTCAGTATCTTTATTGAGTTTGTCATATAACACAAAAAGTAAATAAAAATAAATAATACAAATATAAAACAAGAGGCGGGAGAGACATGAATGGAAGGTTATGTTATGTGTGACAAAAATAAAATACTGTTTCTGTTCCTTCATATTTACAACATGTCATTATGAATAGCCAAATATACATAGACACAAACTAGTATAGACAAGCACATAAACATACGAACAAAAACAGCCATAACAACAAAAACAACAGGAGATGGGGCCATATCATACTTAAACAAAAGAATCATACACACTACCAGTCAAAAGTTTGTTAAAGTTAAAGTGTGACATAACTCAAAGCATGTTTTATATTTTAGATTCTTCTAAATAGCCACATTTTGCTTTTATTACTACTTTGCACATTCTTGGCATTCTCTTGATGAGCTTCATGAGGTAATCACCTGAAATGTTTTCCAACAGTCCTGAAGGAGTTCCCAGTGATGCTGAGCGCTTGTTGACCATCTGCGGTCCATCTCATGTCATTTAACCCCCTAAGACCCAGGACATGTCAGCAAAGTACAAGCTTTTTTTGTTTTTTATTAAATAAGTGCCTATATTGGAAACATCATGATGCAACAGTATTTTCAGATGCAGTTTTAAAAATTTTTATGGAATGTCCTTTGTGGTGGACAGTTTTCTTTTCTTTTCTTTTTTTATTTTTATGTATAAAGTTGTGAAACTCTTGTCCACAAATGTGGACAGTGGGTCTTAGGAGGTTAAATGAGAAGGTGAGTCCAAACTTTTGACTGGTAGTGTAACACACAAAAATAAATAAGTAAATAAATACAAAGAATAAATACAAATATAAAGCAAGAGGCTGGAGAGACATGAATGGAGGATTATGTCATTTATGACAAAAATAAAATACAGTTTCTGTTCCTTCACATATACAACATGTCATTATGAATAGCCAAATATACATAGATACAAACTAGTATAGACAAGCACATAAACATACAAACAAAAAACAACCATAACAACAAAAACTAGAAGCACTCGGAGAGCGCAGACCTCCGCAAAGGCTGATCAGTGGGGCCCCCCCGTGGGCCCCCCCACCCCCGATCACCACCAAAATTTAATCATTTCTTCCTTATCCCATTTCCAACAAACCCTGAAAATTTCATCCAAATCTGTCCATAACTTTTTGAGTTATGTTGCACACTAATGATCAGTGGCCCCCCCCCACCCCCGATCACCACCAAAATTTAATCATTTCTTCCTTATCCCATTTCCAACAAACCCTGAAAATTTCATCCAAATCTGTCCATAACTTTTTGAGTTATGTTGCACACTAATGATCAGTGGCCCCCACCCCCGATCACCACCAAAATTTAATCATTTCTTCCTTATCCCATTTCCAACAAACCCTGAAAATTTCATCTAAATCTGTCCATAACTTTTTGAGTTATGTTGCACACTAATGATCAGTGGCCCCCCCCATGGCCCCCCCCCCACCCCCCGATCAATACAAAAAAAATTTAATCATTTCTTCCTTATCCCATTTCCAACAAACCCTGAAAATTTCATCTAAATCTGTCCATAACTTTTTGAGTTATGTTGCACACTAACGGACAGACAAACAAACAAACAAACAAACAAACCCTGGCAAAACCATAACCTCCTTGGCGGAGGTAACAACAGGAGATGGGGCCATATCATACATAAACAAAAGAATCAGATATGATACATAGAAATAAGAATTAAGACAGCATCCAATTTTTACATTCCACCACAGCAGCATTATTAGCATCAAGTGCATATTAACCCTTTCATGCATGAATTATAAGCACCTTATTCAAGATTTTTTTCCTGAGTGTTTTTAATTCCTCTTTAGGCATGAAAAAACACCAAAAGAAAACAATGCAATAGAATTTTTTTATGAACCTATTTTTCTTGGAGTTACAAAACTGTCCACTCAGCTTAACTTTAGAAGCAAAGAAACATACAGTGTTTACTGACATAATGTGTGAAAACGCTGAAATTAGAAAATTTTTAATGCTGCTAATGTGATCTTTTCTCACATTTTAACATCCTCTTATACTATTTATTACTCACTTCATGGAGATAATATGCCAAAAAAAAACCCAAACAAAACTTTTGTTTAAAAAAGCCAAAAAAATGTTAATTTCAGTCTAATAACAATTACCAATTTTTTTACACTTAAACATGTTACTGCAGCTCAGGTTTATCAAGTACAGCAAAGTTACAGTAATGGTATGAATTGCAGTGTTTGGGATGATGCGCAAGTGTCCACTGTGTTGGCTGATATACAACTAAAACAACAAAATCCATGAATATACAAGAGAATACCTTTGAACAGCTGTCCACTTTAGTGACCACTATGCATGAAAGGGTTAACTCAGGTAACCCACTATGTGTTGATCCGTACTGTATTTTCAGTATGATCCACCAGGCCCTTCAATACAATGGTAGTTAGTCTGGTACCAGTATGAGTCAGGAATGGGGACCAGATTCTATAGAAAACTTCAGTCATACATCTAGGCCTGTATGTTTAAGTATTCCATGGGTAGCATGACAAAAATAACCATATGTCATTCAGCTATTGTGGAAGATTTACAGTCTATCCACTTCAGCATCTTCTTCTTTGCACAGAAAGTGAGAATAGACAAGGGTCTTTTGGAATGTTTACTTTTAAATTGTGAACTACCAGCATTTTTGATAATATTCTCTTATTTTTCAACCAGAAAATGTATGCATATACCAAAAGGAAAAAAAGAGAACTTCAGTTTTTATACTCACAAAATATTTAGTATGGCCTCAGTCCTTCTTTATTATCATTACTTGAATATTGATCATCTCTATCAAAAAACAATATTGAAAAAAAATACACTTGTAAATGACATTGACTTTCTTATTTCTGTTTTCTCAGTTGTGTATAATAGCATTGCATACAAAGTAAGTAATTAAACAATCACACAATAATTAGACTATTATGAGTAATTACATAGTTACATATATATCACTTCTCATTTATTCGGATGTTAAATGTCAGCTTTAATTGGATGATTTCATTTATTTCTTGATTCTTGTATGTGCTTGTTAGTGCTTCGTTTGTGTACATGCTCTAACTCTAAAACTCCTTAACCTTAACAGTTTGTCTATACTTGTTTGAGCTACTTTTAGGTGTCACTCTACTAAGTTTCACACAAAAGATTTATTGTCTTTTTATGGAGAATTTTACATGTTGAAAAACTAAACTAACAGGCTTCACATCCAAATTGGTATTCTTTTTCCTCCCCCTCATCTTACCTGCATACCAGAACAAAATAAATTACAAGTGGAAAAATGAAAACGCTGGAAAACATATGGGGGAAAAAATATTATCATTATTGACTGAAGGTCTGACAGACTGATTGTATTAAAGCTGGAGGAAATAATTTAGATTAATTGGTGCTAATTTTGCTGTCATGGTTGAAGTCGAGCAAAAGAAGGAAAGAGGAAAACCGGGAAGGCTATTTATAAAACAGTGTCATGTGTTCAGAGATTATACTTTATTACAATGGTGTGTGTTCAATTCAAGTACATGTTTCCTCTGTTTGTTAAGCCTGTTTGCTTGTGAACAGGTGTGTGAAAATAGAAGACAAAAAAAAAAAAGCAAAGAAATAGAGACGTTGTGAGAGAGAGGAGTAATTTTCAAGCCGCGGTGAGTGACAAATAGCACCCACACATCATGTGTCAGCATCACACTGAGTCATAATTGGAGTTGTGAGGCGGAAAAGGCTTGTGTTTTCCCATCATTTTGAGCTTAGAGGTTGTGTAAGTGTACCTAATGGAAAAGACATTTTTAATTGGTTTGAGTGTTTTTCTGGCAGGTTATCCCACATCATTCAACTGATTTCAACACATATTCGTTCTCTGTTACACTCACTTTTGGTTTGGCTGTGAATTCTGGATGGTTCCTACTGCCTTTATTTCACTACCCTTTTGTTATCCTCTGTCAATATTGATATCTCATTTAGTAAAGCCTTTTATATCTGCTGCAGACCACATTTTTGGATTTGACTTTTTTTTATATATATAGTGAAAGGCTCTTTAGAAAGCAGAGATCTGGTAAAATTGGAGTTGAACAGAAAATGGATGGTTCATTTATTATAACAGAACAATTAGCACTATTAGCTACAGCGGGGGTTGATGCGGTGCAGGGGGTCGGGTTTCTGTGATTCAGTTGTCATTCATTTGCAAAGACAATGTTTGAGCTGCGATGTAAACACTAGAGGGTGCTCATAGCTCTCAACACAAGAGCTGATGAGCCAGATTTCTGTTTGTACCCTGAAAAAGACATTCATGAACACTAATATTCACATGTTAAACTGTGTAACGGAGAATAAAGCTTGACTTTTATATTTTTTGTGTCATGCATAGATAACAACTGAAGAAAAAAAATACAGTCTATACATTTACCCACATTTTGCAAAGCCTTGTGAGTACTTTTATTTAATTGCCATCACCATGTTCTCCTTTGTTTTGTTTGTTTTCTTCCTTCCAAAGTGCTTTCTGCTGATATAACAATCCAGATTTAAAGCCTGTTTGCTTCTGTTGTCATTGTCTGAGATATCAAACTTATCTGGAATGTTTAAATTTGATGGATTCAGGCATTTTTCATCTTTTTCTCAACTTTCACATATTGCATTCACCTTTATAGTTGTTATAGTCATAATATCACAGTTTCTTAACTATACTAGACATGATTACACAGATAAAAATCTAGGTCAAATCTGTACAGTGGGACAGATTGTGTTTTGGTTTTCTGTTCCTGTGACTGTATTGGCTCTAACAGTGCAGTTTTGTGTTGAACCTGTTTTTCTATCTGTCCAACCCCAGCTGGTGAACAAAGCTGAACATCCATCAGTGTAATATTCACATTTTCTTAGGAGGTGGTGGAGACCAAAATGGAGCTAAAGGAAGAAGTCTCATAAACGGAAGGGTACGGGTGGGTAATGGGGAGGTTTTTTTTATTTTTATTAATTTTGTTTTTGTTTAAATTTATTTTTCCTCATTTACGTTTTGTACCTCATGTTTATATCTGTTCTTCATCCATGATTATATGTTCAAAGAAAACAAGAGTGCTTTATGACCTAACTGCACATACGTCTGTATGGATGTACACCCTGAACACAATGTGTATGCAGTAAACATGTAACTGTATGACAGTGTGTTCTAATAAAAACATTTGAAACAAGAAAAGCACTCGGAGAGTGCAGACCTCTGCCAAGAGGGATCTGCCCCCCCCCCAATCACCACCAAAATGTAATCATTTCTTCCTTGTGCCAGTATCAACATTTCCCGAAAATTTCATGAAAATCCATCCATAACTTTTTGAGTTATCTTGCTAACAAACAAACAAAAAAGCACGCACGCATGCACGCAAACACACAAAGCAAAGTGATCACAATACCTCCTGGTGGAGGTAACTAGAAAAGCACTCACAGTGGAGAGTGCAGACCTCCGCCAAGGCAGGTCAGTCAGTCCCCCCCCCCCCCCCCCCCCAATGAAAATTTCATCCAACTCCATCCATAACTTTTTGAGTTATCTTACTAGCAGACACACAGACAGACAGACAGACATACAGACAAACACAGATGAAAACATAACCTCCGCTGTTCCTTGGCGTAGGTAATAGAGAAGAAGTCTCATTAAAACTGGGCTCAGACTTCACCACACATATGAAGAATCTTCACAGATGGTTTTGTCCCTGATCTAGACACCACAAAATAATCATAGCGCTTGGAAATGTGTTGCCATTTTCACCACTGTCTCCATATATCATGCTTTGGAATGTAAATGTCCTGTTTGACATTGACTTTAACACTGAATTCTCAAACAAAATCACTCTTTTCTCTTGCAACACTCAATCCTCACCCTAGAGTAGAGCTTTACTGATTATTGGTAAAGATCCTGCGCTGCCTAAAGGCCCACGGCCTCGCTTTGTTCATGATCCACTGGGGATATAGGAGGGGAGATGTAAGGCGCTTTAAGAAACACCTGGTGTTAAAGCAACTTAACTTAACTTAGCTGCAGGTGTAACATACCAATTAGGAGCAACTCTGATGAGTCACAGTATGCTTTGAGGTAACAAAATGACAGAAAAAAAGAGTAAGCAGAGAAATAAAGTCAGTGAGATTGAGTTTCTTGTGGGTAAGTTCAGGTAAAAGTGAGTCACCAAGTACACTTCCAGAACAGTGTCTCTGTTGTCTGAGTCCAAGGCTGAGTCCTGTTATGTTGATGTAAAAGCAGCACAATGTACCGTTTTCTCTGCCAGTCCTTCAACTTCTACTGGATTTTTAGAGACTCATTTTTTCCTATAATGATCGTTTTTATCAGCTAATAGCTACCATTTGCTTTTCCCTGGCTGACATTTGATTAATTGACAAAACGATTTACTGGAAAAAGTCATACCTCCAAAGTAAAAGGGATAGAAGATGTAGGGATTAAACTGTGGGTGTATGAGCATGTGGTTTGTTTTTGCCTCATCAACACCCTGATTATCAGTTATCCTGCTCCCAAATGTCTGCTGGAATGATTCTAATCATGATGTAAAATTAAACTGTTGCCTTCATATGCAAATAATAAATGTTACAGTTTTGCAGATAATCCAATTTGCAAATACAGTGTATTTTATTGCATGTCATAATGAACATGTGTAGTCATTATGTGTGCACTGAAGACTACTCATCAAAATTCTACAACCACATGTTCGGATTTAAACGTGTGTGTTGTAATATTATTTGCTTGTGCTTGTGTGCCTGTGTGAAGTGTTGGAATGTGTGTTGTGGTGACAGCTGGGCATCTGCTGACACTGACTGACTCCATTTCCAATTTAACAGTATCTAGTGATGCACACAGACTATTTTTTACAAGCACACTATATTTGGATATTGTTAATTAGATCTTTTTCCAAATGGAGCATTTTCTGGTTAAGATCTGATATATGATAGTTTTTTGAGAATTCTTGGGACTATATATATATATATATATATATATATATATATATATATATATATATATATATATATATATATATATACAGGGGTCGGACAAAATAATGGAAACACCTAACATTTTGGCATCATAGAAGGTGTTTCCATTATTTTGTCCAACCCCTGTATATATATTTGGAAAACTAATCTAATTTTCACATTTTACTGCAGCTTGCAACCCTTGGCCACTGTTTGCAGTAAGACAAAGACCATCATTGATAATGATAACTGGTAAAGAAAAATTCACATTTCTGGGTGGGAGAGAAATAGACTTACTATTAAACAGTGAAAAGTTATCAACAAATTTATACAAATAAATACATTTTTAAAAAACATTGAAAAGTTGACCTTTTGCAGAAGGTGTTTGAAGGAAGAAATGAACACTGAAATGTTGAGTTCACAGTGGAATGTCTGCCACCAGTGGAAAACTGAAAAACTTTCCTACAGTCTGTACAGCTGCATATGAATGGGAATATTAGTGCTATATTGATTTGAAGTCATGTAAACATATTATTATTAAGAATTATTAAGAATTTTTTTGTCCATTATTAGCTGGGATAAGCTCCAGCGTCCCCATTACCCTCTTGAGGACTAAGTAGTCTGGAGAATGTTTAATAATATGGGCAAAAATAGAACATTGCATGTAAATAAGTGTGTATATTTCCATGCATGTATTTCATGATTATGAAAATTTGTTCATGGAAAGATTTAACAAACTATCCTCAATTCTGATTTGTGTGATTGAGGTGATTTAGCCAAAGAGTAGATGCACGCAGACGAAATGGAAACATCTTATATGAATAAATTCTGATGTAAGTCACATGATTGGTCAACTGACCTGATCTGTTTTCTCAGATGTTCTAATAAACTTTGAAAAGACTAGATTAGACGGAAAATAACATCAACAGGATGATATACTTCTTCTACTCTGTGTTTATTAGAGGTAAAACAGCCTACAGCACCACCTGTTGAAAACAATGCAGTCCAAACCAGTTTATGGAAATACAGTCTCAAATTTTTATTTGTGACTTTCAAAAGTTCTCTTTGAATAAGCTCAAAATTGTATGGAAACACAGTAGGAGTTGTAGCAGTAGAGGACCAGAGGAGAGGCACTGAAGGAATAAAGAGGAAATGAAAACAAAACCTGTACATAACACAGCTTTAATCATCAATGTAAACAATGAGACTGATGTTAGCTTGTAAAAGAGTTAGCAAACATAAAGTAACAATGGGCTCCCAGTGCAGAAATGTCACTTGCATGCACAAATCAACTGTAAGGTAGTTTTAAATGCAAAAAAATAAAAAGTAAAAAATAAAAAATTAAATAAAAACATATATGGACAAACCTATGTAGACCTGTGCATAGTAAGTTGACCGATATTTATACGAACAAAGATGTTACCCAGAAACATTATGAGTGCAGCAAATCAAGAAAACAATAGAAAATAAAGGTAGAGGGGAGGGTGTCTGCAGGTAAATACACAAAACTATTGCTTCAATTTAAACCAGATTGGGTTTATAGATTGCCAGTGATCCAGAATAGATCTCATTACATTTTGGGAACAGCAGGTGAAAGTTAAAATTTCTTATTAGTTTTTAAAATCTTTGTTCTTCTCCCATTTACTGATAATGGGTGAAATTTCAAATGTCTATTAATACATCAGTTTTGTTTCAATTTACTTCAAACTTGGCAATTATATAGAGGCAATTGATATGCTGATATCACCACATGCATAGACATGATGACATCAGCTGGATCCATGCCAAAATAAGCTACAATACATGCGAGGGGTGGGGTTTGTTGTGCCTGGTACCACTTGTTTATTTATTTATTGGGAGAATGGGATTATTTTTCCCCAGTCAAAGGCAGTTTTTCCATTTTAGAAACCTAATATAAGTTGTCAGTGTTAACTTCTGCCAGTACCTGTAGTTGGTGCCACAAAGTTGACCAAACTGATTAATAACTGTATATCTAGTCCATACAGAGAATATTGTAGCTGTATATTTCATGCCTATTTAAAGAAAATTCCTTTTCTTACAAAAAAAAATAGTTGCAAATGCCAGAGAGAATGTTACAGCACTCTCCAACTTTAACTGTGCAACCTCTTCGTCCCCATTGGTTTATTGATAACAAACAGTTTTAGCTGAACACACACCAAGCACATCCTGTTGGTCTTACAAATACAAAACCTGAGTGCAGAGAACTTCAAAGGCTGTAGCTAGAAGACAGCAAAGAAGATGATCATTTATATCGACTGGGTGGAAACGTGAGCGTGTTGGTCCGATGCTGGTGGGATATGGTGGGGTAGTTTCACTCTTCAAAGCAGAATGCAGAGCACTTTGTAAGTCAATTACCCTAATGATTCAGCCAATGGAGCTATAATTGCTGGCAGGGAGAAAGGAATGGCTAAACAGGGAAACTTTTCTTTTTTTTGTGCAGAGGAGGCTCCTGCATATACAGTAATGGTGTTAGTGACACAGCCTGTTCATTCCCTAGAGGAAGTTGTGTTTTTAGTGGCTTCGTGCTGTGAGACGGACCAGAGGGCAAAGGAAGTGACAGACAAGCAGGTTCAGAGCAGATGGGCTACTTTCCAGATTATACATGTCATGCTCACAGGTAAATATTTAATGCATTTAGTGTCACGATGCACTTTACAAGGTGAGATGAGATTTGGCTCCCTTAACACAAACAGGTGCTGCTTTGGTTTAAGCGATAGTTCAAAAGCTAAATGTGTTTAAAATGTAACGTCACCTCATTGTGGTTGTGAAAATTGCTGGAAAGAAGTTAAGATGGAGGTGGAGTAGAGGAGCAGTTCAGGGACATTGGTTTTAGAGGTAAATCACAAGACACTTACACAAAATCACATCACATTTTGTACTGGCTTCTCCATGTAATACAGCCCTGCCTACAAATCAATATACATTCATATATTCACTGTATTTAGAATATTTTTATGTCTTTCTCTTTCCCTCATGAAGTCCTTTCCTACAGGAAACTGAAGCCCTGAAGTGCTCCTAACCCTACCAAAGTGACTTGACAAAACACATTTATGCAGTCTGTCCTACTGTGTTTTTATTGGGTTTTAATATATTATTACAGATTTAAGCCAAAAAACAAGTTAATTAATCAAAACAGTGGTTTTACAAGGGAAAATTCCCTGTGCTCTTGTAAATCTGACTGAAGGACAGGTGAACTGAACAACTCTGACTAAAGGTGGTAACTTTGCCTTTTTTAAAATAAATTTCATGACTCTTGTGATGCACCGCCCTCAGTGGTGTTAGCAATGTATGTTAGTTGGTTTTGTTCACTTCCTGTTTTACTTTGGTGAGGGGTTTTGTTCACTTGTGTGCACTGTGTCTGTCTTGTCTGCGTCCTCCATGATTCCCTTGATTATCTGCACCTGGGACTCATTACCTCACTCCCTTTATATACCCTCTTTTCCTCGTGACTGTTGTCAGTGCGTCTTTCATGCCATGCCATGCCAAGATCTCCCTCGACATTCTCCTGCTCCGCTGTGTTGCATTGTCAAGCTCTTATCGTACACTCACAGTCAATGAAAACTTTGAGACCATATTTTTCGACATCATTTTTATTTTGAAACCCTAAACTGGAATTTTTTCATATGAATCATTTGTTTAGGATATTGGCATACTGAAACAAAAATCTAAAGTTTCAAGAATAATTTCAAAACAAAAAAAAATGGCACCTGCCAAACACAAAGTCACAACAGTCAATACCGGGGATGGCCTCCGTTTGCTTCAGTGCAGGCGGTCTATGGTCAGCAGAGCCTGTTGTGTTGTGGCGTTAAACCAGGTTTCTGATAGTGAGTTGGGAACAGCCCATACGCCTGGCTATATCACTGTAGCTCAAACCGGCCTCCACCATACCCAGTGGCCGGAGAAGTTGTTCACATGATAGATGTGGCATGATGCCGTTCGCTGGACTAACAATGGTGGCCTTTTTTGGGCCTTTATATAGGCCTTCCAAACCAATCCTCAAATTGTGCAGATACCCACTGAGTATTGCTCAATGTGTATTTGGTCCACTTTTGCAAAGAGACCAACCCATGTGCAATGCACCATGACAACATGACTACTCATCATTATCTCAACTACCTTGAGCACTAAGTCATCAATAAATCCACAATGAATAATTACAACCCCCCTACAAGTAGAAATATGCATACATTTCTTCCTCAAAGTTTCTGTTGACTGTCAGTATAAGTTTTTTGATTCCATGTGTCATGTCTGCTCCCAGACTGTCTGTCTTTTCTGTTTTGTCTGTCATTTCCTGTTTTATTACCTCCGCCAAGGAGGTTATGTTTTTGACAGGGTTTGTTTGTTTGTCTGTTTGTCTGTCCGTTAGTGTGCAACATAACTCAAAAAGTTATGGACAGATTTGGATGAAATTTTCAGGGTTTGTTGGAAATGGGATAAGGAAGAAATGATTAAATTTTGGTGGTGATCGGGGGTGGGGGGGCCCACGGGGGGCGCCACTGATCAGCCTTGGCGGAGGTCTGCGCTCTCTGAGTGCTTCTAGTTTTGTTAAGTTTCCCTCATGTGCCTTGTCTGGTGTCTTTACTTCCCTTCCTTGATTGTTTCACCTGTGCTGATTACCTGACTCCTCCCTGATTGTCTCCACCTGTGTCCAATTGTCTTCCCGCCCTCTTGTGTATTTAAACCCTGTGTCTTCCCCTGTTTGTGTTCTACCTTTGTGTGCTCACTTACCAGTGTTTTTGGATACCTGTCAGTCTGTCTGCCCGTTTTGCCTGCCGACCACCGATTCTGCCTGTTCCTTGTCTGCCTGCTCGTTTGGTTCTGACCTGGTTCGTTCATCTGACGTCTGATTCTGCCTTATCCCTGAATACCTCAGCCTCCAACGTGTTACCCTGTGTTCTGACCCTTGCCTGGACTCTGACCGTGAGTAGCCTTCTCCACATGTCCCGTTGCCTCCTTATCTGCCCTCCTGTGTATGACCTGGCTTGTTTTTTGACTACCCTTTGCTTTGTCCTAGTCGGGTTGCTGTTGGGAGTCCTCCGGCTCAGCCGTGCTGACTGCCCGCATTCCCCGCTCACAGCCCGGATGACGAGTCCCGATTCACACGCCTTCACAGACGTGCTGACCATTCAAAACTGTTTTTTTTTTTTTTTTTTTTTTTTCTACTGTGCTTGTGTTAAATAAACACTCTCACCTGGTCATCTGCGTTTTGGTCTTGCATTTGGGTTCAGCCCTTGTACTAGTCCCATCACACCATGTTGGTGAAGACCTTTTTGTTAGTTTGTGATTCCATGTATGTGAAGATATTCTTGTTCCTCCTTTTGAGTAAATAAATACTCAAATTAAGTTCCATCTATCTCGTGCATTTGGGTCCAAGCCTTGTGAACTCTCAAGAACTAGGGCTTGAAATAAAACAATAGTAACTAGAAGCACTCGGAGAGCGCAGACCTCCGCCAAGGCTGATCAGTGGCCCCCCCCCACGCCAAGGAGGTTATGTTTTTGCCAGGGTTTGTTTGTCTGTCTGTTTGTTTGTCTGTCCGTTAGTGTGCAACATAACTCAAAAAGTTATGGACAGATTTTGATGAAATTTTCTGGTCTGCGCCCCCCCCACCCCCGATCACCACCAGAATTTAATCATTTCTTCCTTATCCCATTTCCAACAAACCCTGAAAATTTCATCAAAATCTGTCCATAACTTTTTGAGTTATGTTGCACACTAACGGACAGACAAACAAACAGACAGACAAACAAACCCTGGCAAAAACATAACCTCCTTGGCGGAGGTAAAAATGTGGCTCTATGTCATGAAATAAGAGGGAAGGGTCAGAAGGATTATGGTGTTGAGGAAGTGATTTGATCTGTTTTGACAAACAAAACAGATTTTTTTTACATACGGGGGGGTGCTGGAAAAGTTCCTAGCCTGACTATGAAGGAGTTATTCCACAGCAATGAAACTTGGCATACACTAAATTCAACCTCTCCTGATACTAACTGCATGGTTTCCTTCCAGATAAACCCACATTGGATAAATAATTTAGGACTTTGGTAAGTAGTACCAGAGACATTTGGTGAACCGTCCATGGCACCGTGGTCTTATCAAATGTCTGCAGAAAAAGGGGTTACCCCCAAGGACATTCATGCTGACATGGTTGCTATAGGGGATGATGCTCCAGCTTTATCTACTGTGCAAAACTGGGAAGCTGAATTCAAGAGGGGTAGGGTGAACGAGGGAGGGGTGAAAAGCAAACATTTTCATGAAATGTCTGTAGTACTACTTTTCAAAGTCCTAAATTATTCATTCATTGTGGGTTTATGTGGAAGGAAACCATGCAGTTAGTATCAGGAAGGGTTGAATTCAATGCATGCCAAGTTTCATTGCTGTGCAATAACTCTTTCTTAGTCAGGCTATGAACTTTTCAGCCCCCCCCTTGTATTTGTCAATATAATGTATTAATATATTAATGTCAGGCCTGTAATGAACTGCCCATTGGTAACTGGTAGGGTTGCAACTAACGATAATTTTAATAACTGATGAATCTGTAGATTATTTTAATAACTAATTAATTCATCGGCTAAACACAAAAGACTCAATTCTCAAAGATCGGTATTTAACCCAAAGCAATATAAGCTGCAGACAAGTCACTAATGATTACATCCCCGTATCGGCTTTGGGTACAGTTAGCGAGCACTAATCCACTACCTAGACTTGTTATGGCAAGAGACTAGCAAGCTTTAGTCTTCAACCAGCACCGGTTCTAGGCTATCAAACTAGCGTTGTGTGTATTAGTTCCAGTCAATGATAGGTAATGTTGGTCTGGTGGCCTGATAAACACAGATGGATGAAAAAATTATAATTATGACGATAGTGTCTAACTAGCTAGGGGACTAAAGTAATCAGGACATGTAGGCTATCTTAAACTAGGTTTACATTATGTTCGAGGTGGCCAGGGCAGCCCTGTTTGCCCGAAATGTTGTACGCTGTGGGATTTGGTCAATTTTGTTCTCCATTTTCAAGTTTTGTTACAGAAACAGCGCACTATGTTTCTGGCAAACGGAGCTGCCGTGGCCACCACAAACATAATGTAAACCTAGCTTTAATGTTCTGTACTCTTGGCATCGGAAGCGTTAGCCTTGGTGCTCTGTGTTACCCTGCACAGCGTGCAGCCATGTGTCAATATTAATGTGCTCAAGACCCAAGGAATCGACTGCCGAATTCATTGCCAACTATTTTAAGAATCGATTTGGATTGATTTAATCGATTTGTTGTTGCAGCACTAATAACTGGAAAAGGCTCCAAAACCAATACAGTCCTCTCGAAAATTAAACAGTTTGCAAAATAAATGAATTTATTGATGCATTTCATTAAAATTTACTTTGGGAAAAAAAGGCAAGTCTTACATTGATTTCCTTCTCTTTCAAAATCATTGTTTCTCTATCTACATTTTTATTTTGTATGATTGATTACATGATATAATACTAAGGGGTTATGGGTAATAGAGATGGCTTTTCTGAATAGCAACACTGGTGCAGACTTTTTTTCTTGTTCTACATTCGCTCCAGTGCAGAGATGTCCATGTCTTGTGCTTTATTTCCTTAAAATTCCTTATGATTCTGTTAACAGCTCAAAGGTCCTGTTTAATTATTTAGCAACACAGTATGACTTTAATCTACAATGGAAACTGAAAAACAACAAATTATCATATTATTAGATCATTTACCTTTTTTTTTAAAATTATCTGTCAATTGTTGATCATTAATTCTGTTTAATAAATATTCACTTTATAGTTTTAATAAACAGTTAATTTGGGTGTCTAGTAATACTTGTAATAGCATGCAGTTTATTCTAAATTTAGTCTACTATATGAGATTAGAAATATAGCTTTTTTTTTTTTTCTGTCACATTCAAAAGCCATTAGAAGTATCCTCATGTATTGTCTCTGTCAATTATTACCATTTACTGCTTTCATACATATTGTCAGACTAAAAATGGGTGTCAACACAGTCATAACACACTGATTATCATCTAATTAAATGAAAACACACATGTATGTGAGCGTTAGTAACTAAGTTATTATAGGGAAGTGTCACCCTGCCTTTTGTGACTGATGAGGAGGTCATTAATGCACTGTACTGTCGTCTAATGAAATCGCTGCAGGCCTCATGCAACCTTAAATCATTAATGAAGCCTTTAGTCTTCTGCAGGCGCTGAGTCTTGGGAATTGAGAAGTGGATCTGAATTCTCCAATCCATTGGGATCGTATGTCTTGAACCTCATCAGTTTCTTTTATTGATGCAGGCTTGTTTTCCTGATAGTTCCACGTGCATCTGTGCTGCTGGACACTTACAACAAGAGTGACAGAAAAGAGGAGGAAAAAGTCCACAACATTCCCTCATTAGACTCTGGAAATCTACGTGGGCTTTTTTTTCCTAAGCAGAAAATGGATCAGGAATCAATAAAAGAATCAGACAGATAAGCAGAATTGATAGTGGAGTTGGGGTTGATCAAATCGAAACCCTAGTCTTGTCATCAGAAAGAAAGAAACTGCAGAAACACAAAGATGTACTGAGAGAGGAAAATAGAAAAGATGTGAGGGGGAGATTGAATGAATGGGGTGAAGAAGAGGAAGACGAGGGGGGAATGGGAGAGGAGGAAGTGGGCGCTTTCTCTGCCAGTGGAGACCTGATCTAGTCTAAGACTCTAATGTGTTGAATTGATCTCTGTCTCTTCTCTCTCTGTTTCTTTCTTTTTTCCACATCACTCCGTACTCTTTTAGGCACACTAACACACCCACCCACACACATACACACACACACATTCACACACACACACACACACACACACACACACACACACATAGGCTTCTGTTTCATAAAGAATCTTCTGTGCTATTGGCTCCCTAAATTGCCTCTCAATTTTCATTTGGCCCTTCGATTAGTCTGTGTGCCAACCCCCCCCCTTCCTCTGCTCACTCCCAAACCACTAGAAGTAGAGCTTGCAAGGCAGATCAATGGCACGAGGCCCCAGGAGGAGTGGGTGTTCTGTCTGTCTCTTTTGCCTCTTCCTCTGTTTGCTGGTTTTTGCACTTCTTTATCAAGATGGAGAATAAACTTTCTCTGATATATTCTTTCATATTCTTTCTCCTATCACTGTTCCAAGATAGGACACATCTTAGAAATACTTCATGTGATGAGAGTAATATACTTCACCTCAAAACTCCGACTAACACATTATATAGTAATTACTTCTAATCAGTGATGTAACTACTGCTTATTAGCACTTAAATTACACAAGCATTTCCTTTGTGGGAATATAACAAGTAATGGTCTCACTGCTAATAACCACTCCTTTTAGAAATATTTCACTATAAATGCTGTAAATTATATCGAAGCGGCTACTAACACAGTACTGGGGCATAAAATATCAGTTTGTCTATTACAGTGTTTTTCAACCTTGTGGTCAGGACCCCACATGGAATTCAAATGGGGTCATCTGAAATTTCTAGTAATTGATATAAAAAAAAAGAAGAAAAAAAAAACTTATATATATATATATATATGTATATATATATATATATATATATATATATATATATATATATATATATATATATATATATATATATATATATAACTAATAAAAAATACATGGTGAGTTGGGAGAGATAATCCCAATACATAAAAGACATGACAAACTGTGAAGCTGAAACTGAAGCACTGTGGTACTGTTTATCTTTCAAATGTTCATTGTAGTCAGTTTAAGATGCTGCAGCTCTTTCATAATTCATATATTGTTTGTTCAGTATTAATTGTCAGCCTTGTAAACCCAAGCTGGACTGTCTGTACATATCCTGACCAAGGAAAATAAAATTCTCACTTTGTGCAGTAATCTACACCTGGCTTTTTTGCCTCTGTCCATAATAATATACGTTATATAGACTAAATATCCTCTAAAATTAATGTTTATTTTCAACATAGTATAGCAAACTATTACATGATCAAAAACAAATTAATTGTAGAAAAAAAAAAAAGTCTCAATTTTGAATGTCTGGGGTCACCAGAAATTTATGATGTTAAAATGGGGTCATGAGACAAAAAAGGTTGGGAACCACTGGTCTATTACCACAGAGCCAGTCAGTGCCATCATTGTATCAGATCTAGACTGGTAACTTCTCACATCCCAAAAAGTACCAAGGCAATCAGATAATAAATAGGTCACAAGTATTCATAGTGGAAATTTGGCTCACTCTGTATCAGACTGCGGTGTGGGAGGTTTGGGTTCAATTCCCAGTTGAAACAGCACATTTTATTAATTTTTCTGAAGATATGGGGGAGCACATGGCGCCAATAGGTAAATCCAACAGTGATATAAATCAGCCACTGGAAAAACGTTCAAAGTTCAGAATTTGGACCACAGCACTCAATACACTGAACTGACACAGAACTGAGAAACCACACAGCACACTGCCACATCTAACATGTAGCTCCGCCCATCTTCTCCAGCCTCACTGACTGCACAGAGCAAAGAACATCATAAAACAACATATAGAGGATTTAGAACAATAATTCCTCTTCTATCTATCTATCTATCTATCTATCTATCTATCTATCTATCTATCTATCTATCTATCTATCTATCTATCTATCTATCTATCTATCTATCTATCTATCTATCTATCTATCTATCTATCAACACTAATTTGTTGTTTCTTCCATCAATTGCCGCAGTACTGTGGTAGCAAAATGCACAAAACAATGCACTGAAGTATACGCCATATATCACCACAGTACTGTGGCAACAAGAGATAATGAGTTCATATAACAGTATCCATGATTGGCTCTCATACAAATGCTAACATTTGATTGGTCTGTGGTAATAGACAAACTGATGTTTCATGCCACAGTAGTGTGGCCGTAGCCATTGCCAAATTATATTGTCTTTTAGCACTGTAATGGCTAAAAGTGTGTGACTTTTTAACTTGTTTCTTTGTTGTTGTTGTTGTTGTTTTTTTTATCTGCCTGTTGTGCTGCCTCTTGGCCAGGTCATCACTGTAAATGAGAACTGGTTCTCAATAAACCTAGCTGGTAAAGTATAGGTTAAAATAGATAAATAAAGAATAGAAGAGATCTTTATTGTCACTGTCACAGGACCACTGAAAATCAGTTTAGCATAAATAAATAAATAAAATGAAAACTGCAGAGGAAAACAGAAAAACCTGACCTTACAGTGATGCAAGTTAATAAAAAACATAAAATCACTAAGCATTAAATTAGCTCACGCAGTAGTTGATGGTTCATTGTAGGCTTTTTCGTGCTGGAAATATAAAAACAGTAAAGCAGGATGCCTCTACTAAGCTTATCCTCCAGTGCCAGCTCCTCTAACCAAAGAGGAACCATTCCATCCAGGCACCCAAGGTTGGATTTTTAACCAAAAAAATTTACCTGCAAGATTCGATACTAATCATTGTGAGAGCAATGTGATGAGTGATAGAACTGCATATCAGTCAAAACACAGCTGCATCTGCAGGCACAATACTTTTGTTTTTCTAGTTTTCTTACTCTCAGCTGAATGGAAACACATCTAGATCCTGGGTCTTGGTTTTGTTCGAGGCTCAATTGTCCCACATAGCCAGACTGATATGAACACTTCACCCTCCACTATTATAGAACAGGGGTGAAACTTATCTGGGTTGTTTGGCTGGTTCATGGGCAACGCAGAGCACAGGATGGTGTGACAGTGCATTTGGGAGAGATTGTTTTACATTGCTTTAGTGGAACATGAGGAAATTTGTGTGGATGAGAAAGACATCATAGTATAAAAATGACTGATGTCCTGTTCACAATAATGTGGGTATTTTGTAAAAGTATATGATATTTTTCTCGATGTTTGTGCTTCTTGTCAAAATCTAGATTGCATTCCAGGTTGCAAAAGATTTTTAAAAGCTGCATTCTATGTTATATTTTGTGTTTTGTAGCTGTATTGTTTTGTGTAGTAAGTAGGACATGGCTATTTTGTGTATCTATGCCTAAAACACCAAATATAGGTCATAAACACTTGCAGTCGGTTATCGACACATTTAGGAGACAAATATATGATATAATAATATTTACATTTATTCTGAGGTTTTATCAACATCTACAAGATCAGTGAATTAAAAATAGGAAAATATATAATTTTACTGAAAATTACAAATAAATAAAAGTTGCCACAAAAACAGTTCAAGGTCTTTAAGTGTTGACAGAAGTTTTTAAATCTTAACGTGTTGTTGCTGCTCAACTTCATGACAGATTAAAACCTCTGTAGAGGTCAGGTAAGAGCAAAAAATAGTATGTTTAGGAAAATATCTGTATTAGTGTAAACATAGCATCAATCACAACAAAACTTATTTAAATATTTATTTTTCTTCTTTTTTGACATTCATATTCGAAATAAATACATCAATCAATCAAAAAAACAACATGACAAAAAATAAATATAAAATAAAACATCATTTTCAAGGTGTGCTTGCAGCTTGGAGGTTGTTGTTTTTTTCACATTGTAAAGGAGACTTTCAAAGGGATAATACTGTTAGCATAAGGAAGGAGAATGACAATCCTGCCACTGCAAGATGGAAATATTCACCCTTACTCCAGCACAGTACTTCCAGTGAGCCAGTCTAATGGCTTTCCGGAATAGCTTTTTGGGACACTTAAATGGAACAGAGCCATGGTTAATCTACTCAGTAACACCTGTGCTTTTCCTGCTGTAACAAGACAAAATGGTTGTGCTGAAAAAGGGGTCTGTTCACAGCTTTACTTGTTAACTGAGACACATCAAGTAACAGGGCATGGAGGTAATCGCTTAACAGGACACAGGTAAGCAGGATGTGGAATCGCTTTACCACTACGCCTGTAATAAAATCCCAAATATTCAATAATAAAAGGAGAGGGGAAATCATATGAAGACTGCAATCTTATGAAGGAACAGTAACACACAATATCTAAACAAATATAGTATCATACACAGTTCACTTCATAAGTTTATGATGTTTTGTTTATTACATTACCTTATCTGTTAGAAAGTGAGAAATCTACACCTGAAATCCTGGACTGATGCACCGTCTACACGAGGGATGTCAAACTCATTTTCTTTTAGCGGCCACATTCAGCCCAATTTGATCTCCAGTGGGCTGGACCAATAAAATAATAGCATAATAGTCTATAAATAATGACAACTCCACTTGTTTTAGTGTGAAAATTTTTTTTAAAATAACATTAAATTCTGAAAATATTTACAATTAGAAAATATCCAAATAAAAAAGATGTAAACTAGAAAAGTACTCGGAGAGGGCAGACCTCTGCCAAGGAGTCCCCCCCCCCCCCCGCGATCCCCACCAAAATTTAATCATTTGTTCCTTGTGCCAGTATCAACATATCCTGAAATTTTCTTCCAAATCCGTCCATAAATTTTGAGTTATCTTGTGCACAGACAGACAGACAGACAAGCCAACACCGGCAAAAACATAACCACCTTGGGGGAGATAATAATGACTTTGACCTTTTCCCTGTAGTTCAGTAGATCTTAATGTGACTCATTATTGTGACAAACTGTCTTTGTTCACTAAGAAATAATTGTTATAGACTTAAAGGTTGTATAAACTGATGGCAGATTACAGACCTATTGAAATATATAGGATATAACTAATACACAGAAGGATTTTCTACTGCTTGTTTATATAAAACAGATTATTTGAGGCAGCATTTTGTCTTTATTGTTAAGTGTCATTTGATATGAGAATAAAAGAGTCCCTATTATGATATCAAACTCACTCAGGCTTAGAGATAGTTGGTAATAACCTGAAAAAACTGACATTTTTAAGAAAATTACATACAATTTTAACAATATTATGCCTCAATTTATCATTTATACCTGTGTATTACAGATTGGATCTATAACGGCACAAAATATTTAATAACAGGCAGAATATTGTTAAAATTGCACTTCATTTTCTTTAGTCATTTCAGGTTGTTCATATTTGGTCAGGCTATTACAGGCTCATTTTATTTACACATTATTTTATTTATAAGATAGTATTTTAATGTAAATATTTTTTTTAATTTAATATTATTTTTGCACTAAAACAAAGAGGAAAAAACTGTTGAGTTGTCATTATTTATAGGCATAATGTAATATTTTTTTTACACTGAACAAGAAGAAATTTGGAGTTAGTTTTATAGATTATTATGATATTGTTTAACTTGAGATAATTGGTCTGTATTTGGAACCTGAACTAAAATGAGTTTGACATCCTTGACTGTCAAATTTTTAGTTTGCAAACTCATCCCATGGGCTGAATTGGACCCTTTGGCAGGCTACACTGGCCATGTGTTTGACACCTGTGGTCTACACTAATGCAGATATTTTGCAAATTGAGTACTTTTCCCTACATTTGTGCCTCTCGTCCAGATGTTTTTGGTCACAAAAGCCACTGTTAAGCCAGTACAAAACCAAAGTAACCCTTTCAGAGACACATGTCATTTTGCATAAGTGGACATTTTTAACAGCTCAGGTTTGTGTGTATCGTTGCAAACAGGGAAAACAGAAAGACTAGAAAACAATGGCATCACACCCGATTGTTTTGATGTCTGTTATTGCTTTGTGTGATGAACCTGCAGCTGAAACATCAAATCCAGGTGAATATATCAGTGTATGACCTGCAGTAGATGAAGGTCTGCACGGATAGCTCTGGGAAAATCCACATAATATAAAAAATACATTTCAACAGCTTGAACCAGCATCCTTCCTACTATATAATGCACATCGTCCGATCGATGTTGCAGCATGGGAGGGCGCTTGTATGGATTTTCCTCAGCCTTCACAGGCCCAATCGCCGCCAAACTCGCCAAATGAATAGAAACATTACCTGACTATCTACTAGGCACAATTTCATGTCCATATTCAAATGTTGTAAGGTATTCTGGGCGATTTTAGCCTCTCATGCTATCGTACAATGGCACCACGGGTACAGTGCCGCTAGTTTAAGGCAACTTGAGTTTATAACTTATGCTGTTGCTGTTTACCTTCATGACAAAGTAAAACCTGCTGCTACTTTTATGGTGTCCATAGTTTTATGTCCATCGTTTGTACCAGTTTGTAGCTGTTTTTTTTTTTTTTTGTCAAGAGAATAGAATAGAATAGAATAGAATAGAATAGAATAGAATAGAATAGCCTTTATTGTCATTGTGTGTGCAATAAAACCAGGAGTGTTTCTCCAGTCAATGCAGCAAAATGAATAAAAAAAAACAATGCATATGAAAGTAAGAATGGTGTGAATATAAAATTACAAAAATTAAACGGTAAAATTAGAATATGCATTTTTTACAAAGAGTAAAATTGAAATAGAACTAGAAGTAAAATAAAATAAAAACAGACATAAAATACAAATAGAATATTAAGAGTATGAAAAAAAGTATGAAGATATTTTGTTAAATGAAGGTGGTGTGTATTAAGAATCTTTATTTTACAGTGTATAATGCATGCGACACACACTGAAATGAACCCAAAATGTGGGGTGGGTTCCCTGGGGGGGTTGAAGGCTTGCCAGAGGGGTCATGGGATTACTCCTGGGTGTTTTTTTTTTTTCTTCAGGTCAAAACATGTAGCAGGTGGAACTAATGTTTTAGCGTTGGAGCACCCTGGACTCATTTTAGGGACGTACGACAAACCAATCTACTGCCATGGTGATCTGTCACTGGACTTTAGAGTTTAGATTTGGAGAACGGACAAGGATTGGACTGGAAAAGAAAAACGTTCAGTATTTCTGTTTTTACAAAGTTTGTACAGTTTGCACTTTAATATTCTGAGATGTGCATGTAGGGCTCATTGCAGCCACTGATATTGTCAAAATGTTCATCTCTGTTTTTAAAAAAAATGTTCGTTCTAAAAAAAGTAACTTTATTGTCATAGCTGTGAGATAATTGTACATTTCCTATCTTTATTTGGAAAAATGTCTCAGTGGGCAGTCATGTTGAGTTTATTTGTATTATTCAAGCAAAAATCTAAGTTATTTTTAATTTGCACAGCAAATTATTCAAGGAAGAGCAATAAGTATTGTTATGATATTGATGCTTCTTTCAATTATAGTTGTAATTGCACCACTGTTATTGTGTTGTTAGGTTGAGGGGGGGCTGGAGATGTTTCGTCATCCCAAGGGACCCAAGAGAAAAAGACTGAGAACCACTGGTTTAACCCATCACACACACACACACACACACACACTGCAGATTAGAAGTAGTGGGCTGCCAAGTCAAGTCTGTGGAATCCAACTGGCAACTCTTTGGTCACAAGCTGCATCTCCAACCTTCAATGCCATGGCTGATCTTAGTTAGATATCAGTTTGGAAAAATATCCACGTTAGTGTGAATTTAGGTCCAGTAAACCTAATACACAATGTAAAGGAACGCTCTGATTGGATAACCAGAGTATTGAGTTGGATCTGCAGCAGAATCCTGCACAAGATTCAGTGTTGCATTCAGAGGGGTTTAGAATCAGGCTTAAACCTACCTGCTCCGCTCTACAGTATTTCGTCTTCCTCCTCTACTGTCTCCTTGGCACCGATCGGTTGTGGTCAAGCCAGAGGCAGCTGGACAAAGACCTAATCACTTCACACCACATTCCCCACTTCACATTTTCCTTCCTAGGGTCCAGCCCGCACTTTTACAAGGACACTGTTCCTGTAGCCTGGGGATACTGCTAGTTAATGTGAAGAAGTCAAGTTCAGCCACACACAGTATTTGACATGAAGAGAAAGGAGTTTCTTTATGCCCTTGGAGGCCATATTCTCTCCTCATGTGGGAGGAGGTTGTTTAGATGCTGTTGTTGGGGAAAAAAGTGCATATGATTTAAGACTGTAGCGCACACATTCGAAGTGACTCATTTATCACATCTGAAACAGTACGGGGGGAAAGCGCAGAAACGGAATGACACAAAAGGAATATCAAGCAGAGAAAAAGGAGGTAATTTCTTGAGGTGGTTTAGACTCATCAACCTCTTTTCCCCTCATCACCTGAGCCCCACCCAAGGGTCTGTCCCAGCGGAGCCAGCCAATTACACTGGGGCATCTGTGTGTGTCTGCCTTAGAGTGTTTGTGTTATGCATCTTCAATTATTTTGAGTGTGTGTGTGTGTGTGTGTGTGTGCGCATGTGTGTGTGAGCGAAACACCTGAGAGGCACAAAAGATTGATGCACTGCCATGAATCAACAGACGGTGTTGTAAGGGATTGTGTGCCTCAAAGCTGTGCTCAAGCGCTCTGTGTGTAAACGTACTTGTGTGTGCATGTGTACTCGTGCAGGTTTTCTGTTGATCCCAGGCCGGCTTTGACAGCTGTTTTGCCAAAGTGCTGTACACAACCTCCATGGGCGATCGGAGCGTTTCACAAATGTTTTTTGGTCACAAATGTTTGCGTACGTGCTGTGTGTATGCTTCTATACCACAGTGCGTATCTGTAGCATGTGCAGGTTGGAGGTGAGACGAATCAATACAAGTTTAAGAACAAGGAAGGCACTGAATGTCTTCATATATCTGTAAGTGGAGAGAGCAAGGAGGAGAGTTTTCAGTGCGTGAAAGACATTACATACCGTTTGGACTAGTGCTGTCAAACAATTAAAAGTTTTAATCAGATTAATCACAGGGATGCTGTGGGTTCATTTTGATGAATCACAATTAAATATCATTCATTTTTAATCTATATTAATCGTGTTTCATTTTGCATGAACAGACTCAAGAAAGAAGGGAATATATGCACTTAATGTGTTTGTCGCAAGCTGGGTGATGCGTTAGCCAAAGTGCTAGCAGAATCCCTGACTAACATATCCTTTGCATTAATGTGATATTTTAAGATAGAAGTGTTTTAGTGAAAAGAAAACTCCTTCCTGCAGAGCATGTATAATACTTTATGTGGGTCGACTGTTCTGTCTTGGGTTTTTTTTTGTTCTCATATTTCCATCCAGAGGCCAGCGTACGGTTTAGTGTCTTCCATCTTAATGGGTTGGTTATGCTGCCTGTCACTACTGGACCAACTGCCCATTTTCGCACGCACAATGGTAACTCTACTTGGACAAACTGACCCAAATGTGTTACCAGAGATGTTTAGTCATTCTGCACTACAGATGGGTTAATTCCATTAAAAATTTTAGTCAGATTAATCGTGATGATGGATTAATTTGCGTTCATGCATTTATTTTGACAGCCCTAGTTTGGACATAATAATAATAATAATAATAATAATAATAATAATAATAATAATAATAATAATAATCTAAAGCAGTGGTTCCCAACCTTCTTTTGACTCGTGACCCCATTTTAATGTCACACATTTCTGGGGACCACAGACATTCAAAACAGAGACATTTATTTGCTAAAATTAATTTGTTTTTGATCATGTAATAATTTGCTATATTATATTGCAAATAATAGTTAATTTTAGATGACATTTAGGCTATATAATGTATTATATACATACATATACTCTGTTCAGTCTGGTTTTCTGATTGTGACTGTGTCCAGGCAGGTTGAAGCGTAGTAACGCATGTGGTCACATGATCGGGTCAACTAAGATATACCCTCTCAGATATTATATCCTGCATTTTCTTTGAACTAGATTTTTATTAGGAAAAGTGTGTGGTGTTTTAATTATAATGAAATATACATTGAATCATTTAAAAAAATATATTTTTATTAGTAATTTTTAAACATTTTTATCAATTACTAGAAATTTTAGGTGATCCCATTTGAATTCCAGGTGACCCCATACGGGGTCACGACCCCAAGGTTGAGAAACACTGATCTAAAGCCTTTTCAGTGTTTGATTAGACAATGATCCCTTCTGCTTCTTCATTGGTTGGAAACAGCCTTATCAGATATCATCAGAATCAGATTGCATCATTAAATAAACTCCAAACTTCTCCGTTGTGTCAAATTACAATTTAGTTACTGTATTTTACACAGAATACTGAACCATAGATATAGATATAGATAATGTTAATCTATAAAGACTCCGTGCTACTTTTGTGGCAGTTTACAAATGACTTTCTCTCGATTTAACCATTTTTAAGTGATTTAACACCATTTATTATTATATTGTCCTCTATATTTTTTGAGGTTTTCAGTGAAAATCAGGTATTTTCTCATATTTAATTCACTGATCATGTAGATGTTCATAAAAGCTGAGATTAAAGTTGAAGGTTATTATATCAGAAACAGAGAAAACTGAAGAAATAGTGGTTTTTTTTTTTTCAGCAAAGATATGAATAACTGAACATAAACCAAGTGTCCAACTCCATGGGTTTTACTGGTGAATTAATGTAGAAGATGACGGTGTTTCCACATTCATTACGGAGCCTCTGAATGTCCAAATGGGTCATATCTGATGACTATAAAAAGATGAAAAACTGCATTTTACCTCAAGTATTTACATGTATTGATAGGATTAGTGGATCAACAGGTATTAAACAGTTTACATCAGTAGATTGACAGTTTGGGTCTTTATGGGTTAAGCATCTCTAGTGGGAAACTCAGCTCAAGAAAAGAAAAGAAAAAAATATATATAAAAGCAATTATAAGTTAATCATAAATTGTTGTGTAGCATAATGATGCTAGGCTACCAAGTGTATTTAAAGCCCTATTCATGTGGAACTTGAATAACCTGGTGACCTCTGTTGACTTACAAATTAAACTCCCACATCTGCGTTTTGTGCTGTGAAGTCTAAATTCATTTGAATTTACCGACATTATCCCCCAGACGTAATGTCAAGGCTCACTGTTAATAAGTAGGTTACTATGGGTAGATACTCGTTGAGCCTGTTCAAAGATAGAAAAAACATTCCTTGTGTGTCATCTATCCTCGCCCTCTGAAGAATTTAACTTTGCTCTTTTAGTGAATGGGTCTCTGCTATATTGCAACAATGCCACAGCACTTTTAACGCTTTCATTTCTAGCTTAGCCTCTGTTATTCCACACCAGGAAATTGCAAGAATAAAAAGCTTGCAAATCATACATTAATACACACATTACTATTATCACGGGACCTCTCTGTTTGCTTTTATACAGTTGGCAATTTTTGATGGAGCTGTTGATTTACAAATGGACACTTCAGATTCACACAGAATATAACAAGACGAGAAAATAATGACTGTGATCATTACAAATAAGCAGAAGTACACAAGTAATAAAAGCTCTGTGGGATTAGGGCTCTATTTAGAGTGAGTTCTTATAAAACTGTTCAGTTCCTCTACTTTAAATCACAAGGGTTTGTGTAACGTATTGATTTTGTTGACAATGACTTCAGAAAGAAAATTCTCTTATATTATTATGTGAAGTGAAAAATATTTTAATTCCAGCATGCAACATAATGCTGTGGCAGGATCAAGTATTTGATGAAAAACACTAGCAGGGTTTCTAGAATCATTAAGTGGTTTTTGAGACGTTTCAATATAAAACTGGGCTATTGCGCAAAAGTGTAAAGGAAACACATTTTGCGCATTGTCACTAGTCACAGGCATGACAAGTCTGGTGCCACGAGAGGTTCAATAACATCACACAGTTCAATAAACATTGCCCAGGTCATTTGGAAATTCTGCGAGAACTATACAGTATTTTATGAGAATTACGACATATCACGAGATGGGATGGGACTTTACAACAATTCAAAAATCTAAATCGTACCAAGTGTGTTTTTCCTCATTTCCAGTCAAAATATCTTATCACAAAATAAGACATAATCACCTAAAGTGTAACTTTTCAGTGACATATAAAGAAGTTAACTATATAACATTTTTTGGCTTAAATTAAGCAGAAATAGTGTTGAATTAAGCAAAAAAATCTGCCAACGGAACAAGTGAAATTATCTTGGTAAGATTTCTTGAAATAATATTTTCAAGATCTATTGTCTAAAAATAAGTTCTTATAGCTCTCTGAAAAGTTACTCTGATTATGTCTTATTTTAAGTGTGATGAGATAATTTGACTAGAAATGAGAAAAATACACTTGGTAAGATTTAGATTTTTGCAGTCATCAGAAGCCAAATACTCTTCAATGGAAACACCTACAAGTTGCATTTGTACTTTATCGAAATTGCAGAAATATTGCTTTTATTTTACGGAAAACTGTAATGAAAACTAGAGCTGCAACCGATTAATCAACTCAAAGTGATCCAAAAAAATCATTCAACCACAATTCTCCTGAATTAAAGCTTTGTTTCCTTCATTTCTCTGCTGTTAAACATTGGTTCCACTGTTGTGTTTCACATAGACGCTTATTGTGATGCACAAAGAAGCTCGATTAATCGGTTGCAGCTCTAATGAAAACCCAGCTACTGTGGATTTATATGTTTACTTTGTTAATGAACCGATTTCCTTCTGGTTATTGTCTTAAAAATTACAATATTATCAGCTCTAAATGATTGTGTTCAAGAAAGAACTACAACAGAAAACCCATCACACCAGTTTGGTTTTAACTAGCTGCATGGAAGTGAAAATTGGATTGTAAAATTGTGATTTTATGTCAAAAAATTGACAGATGAGTCTTTGGATGGGAACACCTAACCATTTTCCCTCTGAATAATCAAGTTATGAAACCTAAAGCCCCATCTACACTAATATGTGTTCGAAAACATACATTTTTGCTGCATTTACACCTACTAAAAACCTGCTGACCCTTTAATTTGGAAACTCCATCGCTGTATTATAATGTGGACGGACAAAAATGCATATGATTACACGTGATGCTGTATGATGTATAAACATAGTCACTGTATATCCTTATTTGAGTCTTCACACTTTTTTCAGATGACACTTTTGGGAGGAAAACACTTCATTGCCCTTGACTCCCAGCTGTTATTTGAACGTGGATACTGAATTACAGCTGATTCTGTTTCTGTATTCTCTGTTAGCAGCTGTTATGTAGGTAAACTTTTTTTTTTATCATTATACTATTGATTAATTTCACAGCTGTTATTCCAGCAACATATGATCCTGTATCCTGAGATGCATGTTAGTATATTTCAAAATTATTTCTGTCCGCAGTACCCTTTTAGTTTGTGTGGACAGAGTTAACCCTTTATAGGGCACTCACTAGTCGCTTTTCCATTGGACATCTGCGCAAAACTTACCTGATATTTACTAAATGTCGAAAAACAGAAGTGCATAATGTCGTTTTTTTTAATTAAATCACAAAGACGATGATTTGTTTATTTATTATCGCAAGATGATACGAGAAGTCATTCCATAAACATGGATACGAACGTAAATATGGTGTTGATTTACAGATATATTCATTATTATTATTATATATTACCCCTCTATCTCGTACTAAATTAAAAAAATGATTGGGTTTCCTTGTGTGTCCACACATACTGCGACATGTTTCTTCTTCTTCTTCGATTGTTGGAATGTACGTCAACATCCGTTTTTTTAATTCACCTGACTCTAGTTGTGAAAAAAGGTCTTTCCATTTCAGTTTTGCATGATATATCATTTGCGCTACGCTTGAAAAACCACCTCTTTCCAGCGCAAAAACTTTTAATCGAAAAATGAGACTTTTGGCAAAAGTGTTGTTTTTCCATTAGCTAAATTTTTATGTGCAAGTTATATTTGAGCAATTTGAGGGTCAATGGAAAAGTGACTAGTGAAATACTCTGAAATTCAAAATTTCAACCTTAGTGTGTTATTAGACATCGTCATCTACCACTGCTTGCCTTAAAACATCTGATCAGCACCTGCTAAAAAATAAACACATGCAATAGAACAACTGTTATAACGTCATAAACTGACAAAAATCACTCATATTCACTATTTACAGCTTCAAAATGTCCATAAAGTCTCTATGAATCACTGTTTAACGTTATAAAACCTAACATGTTTCTGGACCTCACTGAGGTACGGGATTGGCCCCATATTTAATGTTTGAGGAAATTACCATAAATAGTCACTTGCCTGATAAAGGGTTAAAAGACTGTTGAAAAAGATAGTATAAAATTGCAGTGTATTGGTGTGAATGCAGCCTAACTATCCATTGTGGTCATGTTGTGTGATTCATGTTTTGTGATCTGAAGGCAGTTTGAAGTGTATTTATGTTTTTATAGTCATAGTTATTATAATTATAGTTTGGTTATAGTCATTTTGTTATAGAAAAAATATATTTTCTAGCATATTTAGCCTACTTTAGAATATATAGGCTCATATTTATGGCATTAAATACAAAAGCTCATCCATCCTTCCCACAGCCGGTCCTGCTATATTGTATTGTAATGAGTTCCCCATTTTTTGTGTGTTGTACAGCAGCCAAACATAATTTTCCTTGTCTTAATTTGGCAGAGCTTCCAAACAGCTCTCCAGTGAATCCAGTTGACCCTATAAGTCTGGGTTCCCCTGTTGATTGTGGGTAATGCAGTCATTATCGCTGGTTTTAATAACTTGTGATGATGTGCTCTCCAGAGTCTAATTTGTAATTTTTTGTGTGTGTGTGTGTGTTGATACTGCATGTCATTAGTGCATGTTCTTTTGTGCTGTTCTTTGTTAATGTTAATATTATTTGTGTAATGACAGAACTCCCTTTTCAGTGTTCAGGAGAAACATACTTTTTTAAATTGAGTACAATGCTAAAGTTATTCAGAAGCAGAATAATGATGCAGGTACAAATCGGATGTTTTAGATTGACGTGAGAAGACGATGTTCTGCACACTGTTAGATGTGCTTAAAAGTAACATATACTTAAACTTTAAGCTAGATGAAAAGTTATCTTTGACACAGAAACTCTACTGCTTTATAACATCACTTTGCTTCCAACGGGGTGTACCGTTTCATGACAGCTCACTTTACTAAATCTTTAGTATTTGAAGTTTCCTACAGAACTACAAAAGTCACATCAAATCAGGCGCTAATTTGCTGCTAGAAGTGCCTCTGCATTTTGTTTAGACAAATATAATGAGCTCACTGGTGTATGGGCGGCGGTAACCTCCATGGATTTTCCTGACAGTTGCTTTCATAATGCTTGTTCTCACTGATGTGTTCAAGAGGATCTCAGAAAGTTTGGGAAACAATTATTCAATATACAATGTTTTCAATTATTTTTTAACTGGGACGTAACTTGTACTTGTTGATTTTTTTTTTATTGAATTTGTGAGCAGGCACACATCACAGCAACGGCATTAACACATGCCACGGATGCTATTAACCCTCTGGTATCCGGATGCACCTTTTAGGCACACTTTGCACTTTGTTTTAAAAAACTTCATATTATTTTTCACAATTTAAATAAGGTTAGAATTCATAAGTTGTTCATTTTTGCATGATCTTTAAAATTCTGGCCACCAACTAAAATTTGCACATTGTAAACAAAAGAAAATTACAAGACTAGCATCTGTCTCCCAAGTGTGCCTAAAACACACCATTTCTTCCATTTTATATGTATGATTAAGGTTGACCTTGATTTACAAAAATAAAATCAAAGTAGTGCAGAAAAATAAACTAATATATAATATTTAATAGTTTGATTTATAGGTGTGCATTTTACACACACTTGGTGACAGACACTAGTATTTTTGAACATTTGACCTAGCGCCAAAAATAATAATGCAAATTAACCAATGTTGAAGTTAATCATTGACATATGTCAGGCTGCAAAAATCAAATAATATGTGATCCACTTTTTATGTATTATACTGAAATTTTTTTTTTTTTTTTGTGTTTTTTTGCATCCAAAAAATTGGTTTGTTTACATTACAAACACGGCGTTTAAAGGGTTAAAAAATGGGACAGTTATTGAGTATTTGGTATTTTTATTTACGGCTCAAGTTGATGAAATAGAACAAAGTGTAAAAGAATTAAAAACAAACTGTATGAATTTTTTTTTTTTTTTTTGACATTATTCCACAAGTGTGCCAAAAAGGCACACTTGGTGCTTAGTAAGGGCCTTGCTGGACGGGATACCGGAGGGTTAAAAGCACTGCAAAATAACAATAAAATGTCATTTTTTTAATGATTGTAAGTGCAGATTTTATAGAATGAATTAGTTGTTTTGTATCTTGCAGGATGCTGCATGTGCAAACATTGAAAGTGAAACCATGTTACTGTGAGAAATCAGCTAAAGGCAGGAAATACGAGGATATGCATACATGAGCTGCACTGACCAAGATATAATAAAACTTTGTCAAAATCAATCAATCAAATACTATAATATTCATGAAATATTGGCGATAAACCACATACATGTCAGCAGAAAATGACAAAAGTTCTTACATTTTGGTGGTGACTGCAAATATCTAAATCCATTTCCTTTTATGAACCATACATTTATCCACCTCCCATCAGTGGGTGGAAACATAAATCTGTGCTAATGACTGAGAGAAATGGAGGAAACAGGGGTACAGCCGGCAGGGGGAGAAGAATGGGACACCAAAGCAGAGTACCCTCTTGTCCTTGTACAGCTTTTTAATAGAGTCATAAATACATGAAGGTGTCAGGTGTACCATGATGGTGGCACTGCAGTGCTTCAGGGCTGTCATACATCCATGTAACATAGATACAAAGGACAGGCCAGGTAGACTGGAGCAGACAGCTATTAGAGAGCACGGCAGGGTCACAGTATATCAGCTGGCATGGTGGACAGCCATTACACCAATGCACACTCTGAGAACACAGCCAGCCACCCTGCATTATATACTACTTTAATTTTTTTTATTTTTTTATTTTTTTTATTTTTACACACTTCTTTGAACCTATTTTACCAGAACTAATTATTCAACGCAAAATCCAATCACTTGTTAAAAGATATAGGGTGGGCATAGATGTTATTTAAAGCAGCAGTTCTCAACAGGGGGGCTGTGGTCCACTAGGGGGACACAGAGATCTGCTGGGGGGGGGGGGGGGGGGGGGGGCTTAAGATAGCTGCGTGTGGTGCTAAGAAAAATACTCAAAACGTCAAAATAACAAGAAAACTAGGACCGAAGGTCTTGTAGTCCAACAACATATTTAAAAACATTAATTTTCATTCGTTTGACCTTTCAAGGTCACTCAAGGTCAAAGGTGGCACCAAAAGAAACCCCATATGTGACTTCCTATTTATTGCCAAAAGAAATTACAACAGTATCTTAAACTGTTTTGAAATTATAGCACTTTCAAATGTTTCCCATTATAAACCAATGGGGATTTTTAAAATTAAAAAAAAAAAATCATAAAAATAAAAAAAAACAAAAAACAAAACTATTTCTCAAATCTCTGAACAAACTTGATAGACCTTGGCCCAAGGAACCTCTGCTATGAGTTTCAATTGATTCTGGCTGATGGTTTTGGAGTTGAAGTTTCTAGAAATCTGGCCATAGATGACCTTGGGTTTGACCTTTCAAGGTCACTCAAGGTCAAAGGTCACGGCACCAAATGAAAGCCCATCTCTGACTTCCCATCTATTGCAAATAGTAATAATATCAGTATCTTTATCAATATGTTTTGAAGTTCTAGCACATTGAGATGTGTCCCATTATAAACCAATGAGGATGTAAGAATCTGCTGGTATTCTTACTTTAGCCGGATAGCTGTAGCACCTGAGTCAAATAAAAGCCATCAGTAGTAGGAAAAATTCTTAGCTTTTATTTTTTCAGACACAAAAAAAAAACAAAAAAAAAAACAGGCAGCATGTTCCCCCTCCACAGACGCCAGGAAAAATGAAGAACAACTCACAAGGCTCCAGACCCCTTTAAACAGGTCTGGCTTACACTATCCCCCCAACCACAGGTGAACTCAGTGTAGATTAGCTTTAAGTTTCAAGTAAACATGCACCTCACTCACACCTATCTACAAAAATAAACCTAAACATCAACCTTTGTATTCCCTATAATGAACTATCTCTGAACAATGCACCTCTTGTGACACATTTAATTATTTCCTTCCCCTGCTAAACCTCCCCTCCCTTTGGGCTGCACGGTCTGGTCTGATCAGGCAGATCTTCTACATCTGGCCTGCCCTCACATGGACGTGCCTCCATGTGAGTGCCCCACCCGCTGACCTCAAAAGGAAAAAGAGAAAACAAAATGAAATGAGCTAAAACTTTAAGTGAGGACCAACTAAATAGGTTCCGTTTTAGCCGTCAGCACAAAAAGTGATCATCAGTAACTCAGGTTGATAAAATTAATAAAGGGTTAAATGCAAATGCTAAATAATTAAACTATATAGGTGTATGGTTGAATGCAAATACTAAATAATTAAGACTAAATAGGTGTGAGGTGGATGGCATACCCCTGATTAGTGTGTGTGTGGGGGGGGGGGGTCACTCCAGCTCCCTCACAGAGGATTTAAAAAATTTCAAAAAATCATAAAAAATTTAAAAATCTATATTTCCCAATTCTTTGAACAAAATTGGTAGACCTTACTCCAAAGATGTTCCACAAACAAATATCAAGTCATTCTGATTTACGGTTTTGGAGAATAAGATTCTTGAAAAACTGTGTATGGACGACAGACGGATGGACGACAAACAGACACCAACTGATACCAATACTCCATCAGACCTTTCCGACTAAAAATAACAATCTAACAAAACAAATAGTCAATCTATAGCATTGTATCTGCATAGAATACCTGCTGAACCCAATGATAACAGTTAAATAAACTGATCAAAATGCAGTGTGGGGCAGTAGCATTACCATACTCACCATGGAGGAGTATTTTTTCCTGATGTGTATGTAAATAAAGTAAGTAAACTGCTTAGAATGACTTAACTCTGGTGCAGTAAAGACTTTAACACCAACATCTCATGTATTTCCTTGTGGTGCTTGAACGCTTGAACGTCATCAGCATATATCATGTACCTTCTTGCTTCTTGTTTATTCCTCTGTATTCAATCTGCTGCAGTAATGTGTCCCTGAGGCCACAAAACACACCCAAATGTCATTCTACCATTTCTATTTGAGAGCAGAGGAAGTAGATTAAGTTGATAAGTAACTTGTCCTTTAGCTGCGCTGTCCAATTCAGGGGAAGGTAAATAAAGTTACCATTTATTTCAGCACACACAGCATGATGTGAAGCAAAGTAACACTTAAAATGATCTACAAAAGGTAAAATACCAACAAATAGAAAACAACACTAATCACTGTATTAGAGTTAAGTCAGAATGATAGAATTGATGGCAGATGAGTGTTCACACATTTCTCAGATTTTTTTTCTGTCTGTATGTGCATCTAGAAGCAGGATTACACAAAAACTTCTGCGACAAATTAAGTGGAGGCATGTAGTAATGAGAAGGGGCAGAACACTTCTCACATTGACCATGATCTGTCCATAGGTGGCGCTACAGAGATTTTCACGATATTCGGTGGGGAGGTGTAGCAAAGAAGACCCCCACAAATTTTGATCGTGAACACAGGCCACACCCCCTTGATGCTAATTGGTCCACAGTGTGCTCAAATGGCTGCTATTAATCATTGACCGTTTATGCTCTATGTTAAATGGACCTGGAATTGCCTTTTACAACTGTGTGATGTCAGACTTATCAAGTAGACCGTTAAAAATGAAGCTCAGTTAATGATTGCCCTGATGAAATAGTAGCACTGATATGAATGTAAAAAATCCAAAATCAGGGGGACGATTTGAGACTTCATTGTTACTTGGGGAAGGGAGGCAGCATAGGATGACAATTTTATATTTAAAAAAAAAAAGGGTATGTAGTTAATGTAAACACACTCTCATGCTGAACCACTGACATTTCATGGTATGTTCCAGTTGTTTTGTTTTTTTTTACTATATGGACTGGAGTAAATTCAACCCCATGACAATGTCATCCTAATAAAACCACGTTTTTGTTTTTTTTGCCACATCCAAAGATCAAAGATATCACTAATGTTTCTCATTTGATGTCTACAACAAACCAAAATCACACAGTGTACATGAAGTTGGAGCCATGGCCAAAGATTTCAGCATCCTTTCAATGCTTATGTCAGTGCTTCCCAACCTTTTTTGGCTCGTGACCCCATTTTAACATCACAAATTTCTGGCAACCCACAGACATTCAGAACGGAGACATTTCTTTTGCTAAAATTAATTTGTTTTTGATCATGTAATAGTTTGCTATACTATGTTGCGAATAAACGTTAATTTTAGATGACATTTAGTCTGTTTAATATATATTATTATGGACGGAGGCAGAAAAGCCAGGTGTAGATTACTGCACAAAGGGAGAATTTTATTTTCCTTGGTCAGGATATGTACAGTCAGTCCAGCTTGTATTTAGAAGGCTGACAATTAATACTGAACAAACAAGAACTCAACCTATGAATTATGAAAGAGCTGCAGCATCTGAAACTGACCACAATGAACATTTGAAAGATAAGTTGTCTTTGACACAGAAACCCTACTGCTGTGCTTCACTTTCAGCTTCACAGTTTGTCATGTCTTTTGTGTATTGGGATTGTCTCTCTCAACTCACCATATATTTTTTTGTTAGTAAGTTTTATATTTTTTTTTATTTTGATCAATGACTAGAAATTTCAGGCGACCCCATTTAAATTCCAGGCGACCCCACAAGGGGTCCTGACCCAAAGGTTGAAAAACACTGGTTTATGTCCATTCTCAAAAAAAGAGAAGGAAACAAGAAGAAAAAAAAAGGGGAAATAATTACATGCGTCCACAAACAAACATACTTTTCAAATGACATATGTATCATTCACATATAAATGGATAAAATAGAGGAAAAGAATTGGATTGAATCAAATGAAAACTAATTAAATAATAATAATTTTATATAATTTAGGACATATCTGCTTTTAGTTGTGATGTGCTGTTAAAATATTAACTCACTCACAAAGACAACTTTTGGCCAACTCCTCTTTTCCCAGTGTCACAAAAATGTAAAAGTAATATCCAGCAGAGACTGAACTGGTGTTTAAAGTCAAAGTAAAATAAAGGAGCTGCTTTCTGGAAAGTGAATTTTCATGAGTCCTTATAAAATTCTAAAGCTGGTCGTATTTGTTTGACAGTGCTTTTCTTAATCATCAGTGTACCTCTGCGCTCACATCATAACACACGGCTGTGTCTCTGATCATCAGAAAACCAGTGTTCAGATCACTTCCAGAGAAAGAAGAGGCAGAAAGAGTACGAGCGAACACACACCCCATTCACCCACACATAACAACTAACAAGGCTGATCATTCATGCAAACAGCATTCAGCACAGCTATCTGAAATTAATGTCTTGACATCAAAAGAAATAGAGTATGAAAAGTGAAAATGATGGCAAGGTAATTTTCAAGCATTAATGCACATTAAGGCAAAGCTGCTGCAGTGTACCAAACACACAATAACATCTACGGAACATAATTAATCCATCACTGACACGCTGTTAGAGAAAAGACTAGCTAGAGGTTAGACAAGAGCCTGCAAATGGTGCTATATCAAGGGACGTACATACCCTAGACATCCATTTCTTTGCAATTAACCCTCACTGGGCCATCCTACATGCATAATTAATATACAAGGGCAGACTGGGGTCCCCGTGGTGGACAAAAAAACAACCGCTATAGCAAAATGTTAACTTACTTCCTCACAAAATGTCATTAGTTATCGAATTAATGTCATCTAACTGAAGATCATTTGTAATGTAATATACTTTACCATATTAATACTTAACAGCTTCTGCATGATTTGTTATTCAGTAATTTAATGGAAAAACCAGGGTCAGTTAATAATAAAAATAAAGCCACAGTCAGTCAAAATATATATATATTTTTTTTAGTTTTTTTTTTCCACTGTAGTGTCCAAATATGACCCGATGTTAAAAGAAATATTATAAATCCACTAAGTCAATAAATAAAGGAAAGTGTCATCAATGTAGACTTCTATTTTGCATCAGTAATAAGCGATTATCTCCTACTTTGCCAGAGTTGTTATCCTTATCATTGTCACACACTTATAATACACATTTACTGCATCCATTTACACAAGTCTGATTGACAGTATGTTGACATATAATATTGTTTGGTTTGGCCTTCTGACAGCAGTAAACAAAAATAAGGTTAGAATTGTCCAAACAGCAGGAAAAATAATAGCTGTATGACATGATACAGAACATCTAGTGCAGGGGTGTCAAACTCATGTTAGTTCAGGGGCCACATTCAGCTAAGTAAAATAAGACCAGTAAAATAATAACATAACAATATATAAATAATATCAACTCCAAACTTTTCTCTATGTTTTAGAGCGAAAAAAGTAAATTTACATCATGAAAAGGTTTACGAACTATCCTTTCAAAAGATGTGAATAACATGAAGAAACTGAAAAAATAAGTGTAATTTTAACAATATTCTGCCTCAGTTTATCATTTACACACGTACATTTTTAACTTACAGATCACAGTGGATCTACAAATACATAAAACATTTAGTAACAGGCAGAATATTGGTAAAGCTGCACTTCAGATGTTTCCAAATGTTTATATTTGTTCAGGTTATTCATATTTTTTGTGAAATTATACTTTGTTTTAATGTAAATACATGAAAATATTTACATTTACAAAGGGAAAAATTTGGGGTTGGCATTATTTCTATGTTATTATTCGGGATGCACCAATGCCACTTTTTTCCAGACCGAGTACGAGTACTTACATTTGAATACTTGCCTATACCGAGTACCGATATGAGTACTTAATAATCCCATTCCAGTTCTTAGTTCCTTTTGTAAATGTGCTTTATTGTCGTTGTCATTAGTCTGACTGGAAAAAAAGTGCTGCTACTGACATTTAATGTGTTGGAATGAGCGTTTCTCAATTAATCCACCAGGGGGCGCTGCTCTTAATTAACCATACTGGACAAATACCACGAAGAAGAGTAAAGTTTTTTGAGAAGAAGAAGAAGAAGAAAGTCAGTAATAACAAACATGGAGATGACAGAGGCAACACTAATGTGATACTAATATTGCAGCGTTTTTGTTGGTAAGGTTTAAAAGCTTAGCTTCAGCAGGTAGAGAAAAGAGAAATGAGTGATAAGTTTCATTTTCACTTCCGCTGGCGGCGGTCCGCACCGCTCCGTACTCCTGGTGGTATTCTCTGTCTGCGTACGCATCCACCAGCACCTGGAAAATGGATGGAATGTACGCAGAGGACGGACAGAACGCTGCGTCCGTATCCGTCTGTGTCTTTAACATTACTTGCAGTCAGCGTTACTTTTATCACCGTCATTCATTTTGAAAAACTTCCACACTCTTCACACTCCCCACACATTATTCCACCGCCGCGTACCTGCTGCACTTACTGTGAATGTCACACGGCTGTGAGTGGTATCGGTGCATTTGTATCGGATATCTTTTACGAGTACAAGTACGAGTACACACACTGAGTATCGGAGCCGATGCCCGATACTGGTATCGGTATCAATGCATCCCTAGTTATTATGATAGTATTTTATTGGTCCTGCCCACTTGAAATTGAATTAGTCTGAATGTGGAACCTGAACTAAAAGGATTGTTAATATCTTTGTGTGATTTTTGTATTTCACAAATTCGTCTCAGGGGCTGGACTGGACCCTTTGGCGGGCCGGATTTGGCCCCCGGGCCGCATGATTGACACCTGTGATCTAGTATGTCACTCCCTCCAGGAAATACACCACGCCAAAGTTCTTCATTTACTGATAGATTTATTAATTGGAGCTTATCACCAGTAAATCCGCCGTCAAACTAAGCAATACATAAGTACACAATAAAACACACATACACATCGACTGAAACCAATGTAAATGTCTGAAAACGGGCAAACACAAAATCCTTCAGGGAAATGAACAACGCAAAATCTTATTGAAGTAATTTAAACTGTATCTCACAATCAGAGCAAAACCTCTCATCATGGTCCTCAAGGTCTCAAAATACTGCGACAACTGAATGTGTCCCTGTGCAACACAGACCACTTTATATTAATAAAACATGTAAACAAACATATCAAATTACATAAATGAAACTTCAGTGCGTTTTATGGCAGTTAAACAGAACATCAGGAGTTTTACTGATGTCTTCAGGTCTCATATATAAGATGTCTTTGGCAACTAAAAAGGTTTATAAACGAGATCATTTGTACCAAGAGCAGTCAGTGTGTTAAATATGGAGATGGGATAGAAATGATCTGTAAATGTGGTAACGTGATGGGGGAGGTGTTTTTATTGTGATTTTAGCTCTTTTGTCTGTGTTTATGGGTGAACCAAAGAAAATGTTCTACTGTGGTGACAATGAATTGAATTGAAAGTTGTGGTTCTTGCTCATGAAATATGTAAATATCTGCTTCAGCGTCCCATTTTATGTGAGTAGTAAGACATCTTACAAGTCACACTGGATATTTTGAAGATACTTGTTAATTTTTACTAACAAATGTAATTTTAGGGACTGTTTCCTAACAAGTGTTTTTATTATCCCGACCCCCCAAAGGGGAGGCAAGGGTTATTGTTTTTGGTTTGGTTTGTTTGTTTCTTTGTTAACACTCTAGCAGCAAAACTCTTGGTTATTAGGTTTATAGATTACCAATGACCCAGAATAGAACTGATTACATTTTGGGAACAGCAGATCAAAGTTAAAAAATGTTTATGAATGTTTAATTTATTTATTTTTTTTATTTACTTATAATGGACAAAATTTCAAATGCCCGTAGCAGTAAAACCATTGGTTGAATTCCCACCAGATTGGCTTTATAGATTGCCGGTGACCTAGAATACATGTCATTAAATTTTGGCGGAATTTAGGTCAAAGTTCAAATTTTGTATGAATTTTTGTCATCTTTTTTTTTTTCCCATTTACTTATAATGGTGGAAATTTCACGTGTCTGTAGCAACAAAACTATTGGTTGAATTCATACCAATTTTTGTTTACAGATTGTCAGTGACCCAGAATATATGTGGTTACATTTTAGGAAAAGAAGGTCAAAGTTCAATTTTTTTGAATTTTTTATTTCTTTTTCTTCTCCTATTTACTAATAATGGGTGAAATTTCAAATGTCTATAAAAACATCAGTTTTGTTTCAATTTACCTCAAACTTGGCGCATATATAGAGGCAGTTGATAAGTTGACATCACCACATGCATAGACATGATGACATCAGCTGGATCCATGCCAAAATAACCTTCAATTTGTGCAACGTGCGGGGTTTGTTGTGCCTGGCACCACTTGTTAGTATGTAATATCATCATCTGTGTCCTCATGTATTAAACTAGACGATCTCATCATTCTAGTGTTAGTCCTCCCAAGGAAAACATCAACTTTCATCCATAAATGAACCAAAGCATGAGCGATATTTAGGCTCGTCAACGGTGCATAAGAATAAATCTGTGTCCGCTTTGTCTGTCTCCTTGAAAATGACTGACACCCCCCCCTCCCGACAGTGTGTGATGCTTTAGAGTAGGACCCAGGGCAACTACGAACTCAAAAAATAGTTCCATCTGCTTAAACTGCATAGGCAGAATTGGGTGACCCCAGTCAAAAGTTAATTAGTGCTAATTAGTTCTAGTGGAACCCAGTTAATTAGTGCTTTTAAAAACTTCTAATTAAATCACGAACAGAAAACAGTGATATGAATTCACAAATTGACAGTCATAAAAATATGGAATTACAGAATGAAGGACAGTTATTATGGACCTCAGCTCTGATGAGCAGATCCAGGTCCTCTGAGGGGTGCATGAGGAAGACCCAAAGGCATCAAAGCCGAAGAATTGATCATATTACCGTCAGGATGCAGGTATAGATCCCTCACATTTAAAACAGAACACACCACCACAGCTTTGAACCTACACCTACACCCTCATTCATTCATTACTCAAGAACATATTTGATCTTTCTAGTTGTAAATGTTAAATTTTAATTCTTATTTTTCTCTTCATATTTCATTTTTCACTTGTTTGTTGTTTTTTTATCTGTCTTTTCTCTGCACTTGCTGCTGTAAACTGAAATTTCCCCACGGTGTGATAAATAAAATTTAAGCTTATCTTACTTTTTTGCCTCAGTTATTCTTACTGGCACAATACAAAACATTTCTCCCAAGGCTGTAGGTATATGTATGTGTGTATGCATGTATGTACAGGGTGGGGAAGCAAAATTTACAATGAATATTTAGTTGTTTTTCTCAGCAGGCACTACGTCAGTTGTTCTGAAACCAAACATATATTGATGTCATAATCATACCTAACACTATTATCCATACCTTTTCAGAAACTTTTGCCCATATGAGTAATCAGGAAAGCAAACGTCAGAGTGTGTGATTTGCTGAATGCACTCGTCATACCAAAGGAGATTTCAAAAATAGTTGGAGTGTCCATAAAGACTGTTTATAATATAAAGAAGAGAATGACTATGAGCAAAACTATTACGAGAAAGTCTGGAAGATACTATTAAAGAAGAATGGGAGAAGTTGTCACCCGAATATTTGAGGAACACTTGCGCAAGTTTCAGGAAGCGTGTGAAGGCAGTTATTGAGAAAGAAGGACACATAGAATAAAAACATTTTCTATTATGTAAATTTTCTTGTGGCAAATAAATTCTCATGACTTTCAATAAACTAATTGGTCATACATTGTCTTTCAATCCCTGCCTCAAAATATTGTAAATTTTGCTTCCCCACCCTGTATGTGTGTACATACCTATGGTTATGTGAGTATTTTGTGCTTTTATGGTTGCACCAGAAGTTCCTAACAGATAGAATACTGAATTGAACTGAAGTGAATTGAAGAACCCATGAGATGTGTCCAAACCTTTGCCTCATGGTCATTTACAGTACAACAAAATTAAAGTTAAAAATGTTAACCAACTGACTTAACTGCAACAGTCTCTAGAATGATCTGCACTTCTCATTTATTAATTCATAAATTTCTGCAGCCTCTCTGTTATTGTAATCAGTTTATTCAGAATAAGACCATCTCCATGTCCATCTCTTGCACAGGGTCACTTTATCAACATTCTTTTTTTTTTGCCATTCTTCTGGTTGAACTGCTGTTAAACCTGGCAAAGGAGCTGATATGAATCATTATGAAAACACTTGTTGCTACTATGCCAAAGAGTTTAAAACCAGCCTGCTGCCATGGTACAACAGTGAACTGGATCTGACTTCTGGGGTTGGCAGATGGGCTCTGTCCCTTCGTCTTTACTTCTCTTTGATCTTTGCTGTCTCTGACTGTCAGTCTGCACTACCTCCAGCTGTTGCACACCAACTGAAGCCAGACGACACACGACACTAGCAGAGATACCAGGTGCCGAGACGCCCTCAGACTGGCACCTCACAAACTCCACAGGGTCTATCCTATAGGACCTTGGCTCCAGGAGATCAGTGTGACAGACTCAGGGCTTTCTTTGAAATGGCTTTTGAAAATTGTGGGTTTAACTCAAAGGCGTTTTGAGGCTTTTCTGGGGTCACAGTGGGTTCTGCTGACCTCAGACTGTCCTGTTTGTGAGGAGTCATAACGTAGATCAGAGGTGTTGAAAGTTGTTTTCCCTCAATCTGTGTTGAGGCAGATTTTAATGGTCACTGTTTTACAGGTGCTAAACATGTGTGATGTGTGAATGTGTTGTATAAATTCAAGCACTTTTGGTTGATGACTGTCAGTCTAAGACCAGGGTCTCCAACATCTTATCTTCTGTGAGCTACTGTTACACAATGAAAGAGCTGGAGAGCTACTCATGTTTAGTAACACTTAATCACATCACTAATTTCCATATAAAACAAGTGAATATGCTGTTTTTTCATATAACACAATCAAAAATGTTACAGACCACACAGTGGATGATAACTTAAACTCCTGAGACCCACCAATGCATTTTTGTCCTCTGTAGGGGACAAAAGTTTCACAGCTTTACTTAAAAATGGAAAGAAACAAAAAACACTGTCCACTGCAAAGGACATTCCATTATTTATTTATTTATTTTTTTTAATTATCTGAAAAAACTTGTATCATACTGTTTCCAATCAAGATGCTTATTTAATGTAAAAAAACAAAAAAAACAAAAAAAACAAAAAAAAAACTTTTACTTTCCTGGGTCTCAGGAGGTTAACCATCCTCTTGTGTTAGGGTCGGCACCATTTTAGGTTTTAAATCCATAAATGAACCACATAAAATTTGTTATTGCATCAAGGCTTTTTGACTTTGTCAGGAACCTCTATTTCAATAAAATAATTTTAAAAAAAAATCACTAAATTATGAAAAGCTCTGGTTGAAATTATGACCTTTGTGTTATAAGGGTCAGTGTCAACCCAGCTATAAAAAAATCACATTATAAAGCAATAGTTAGAGCCAAAACTGAAATTGTAAGTGCACTGTCAGCCAACACACTGACAGTCAGTTCCTCTAACAATCATGTGAGCTTTTGGGCATTCTCATTTTGCCTTGTTATCCAGTATAACTGCACAAAAACAAAACAAGCAAAGATGGGCATGGCCACACATGTGAGGTCAGTTCAGTATAGAGTTGGTGACTTGCAGAGTGCACTTCGAGGGGTATACTGACAAAAAAAAAAAAAAAAAAACGGCCCAGAGGCTCACACCAAAAATATTAAAACTAATATTTTCATGGATAAGGAAGCCTAACAAGGTAGCCAAGAGATGAGAAACAAATTGGATGATAGATAATTGTTTGTAGTGTATTTTACAGCTGATTTAAGACATGGGTCAAAACCAACCCCTTAACATATGAGATGGTAACAGAAAGCTAACACAAGAGGAAGGTTAAATTAAAGTATGTGTGTGTTGTATTCCTAAATATGATCTAATATTTTCAGTACTTCAAAAGTGCTAATACGAACAAAAATCAAATAACACCTACGTATACACAACCTTTTCTGAATTCACACATGCTGTCAAAACTTGCCAAATAGTACAACTTTTTGAGCATATAAATTCACCATACTATTATCTGATCAGATGGGATAAGAAATGATAAGATTTATCGCGTCTATGTGTTGAATAGTTTCCGTGAGTGATAATCCTGGTAACGCATGGATTCAACCCGAGAACTGTATGCAGGAGTGTATCCACTGAGCTTCACTCTGATGGAGTTATTTAAATGCTCCTCTGTCAGTCTGGTTCTGAACTTTCATTTAATGACATTCTTGTGAGAAAAGGCAGATACGCACAGATATGTCAGCCCAAACAAAACAGCCATTTTCAGAGCGACCTGGTGAAGATTTTTGTAATTGTCTTGCTCTATCAAACTTCAGAAATGCTGTGGATGATGCTGGGATTTAAGCTGCACATCATTTTGGAGGTTTATGATCTCCATCTCCACAGGATCAACACTGAAAAGTTCAGCCATCTGTCCTGAAAAATTCACTGATGTCCGCATCCAGGAAGGGGTAAAAAAAATAAAATAAATGTCACACAGGGCTCTGGTTTCTTAAAGTCACAGAATCTGTCAGAAACCTCCTGTTCCAGTCTGGACAACAGATCACAATATCTGTGGACCTTAAACCCTTTTCCTGTCTCTAAATGGTTTTTCAGCTTCTTTGCAAGTGGGGGGAAGTGATGAAGTCTTTTGTTCTTCATTTGCTGGATGTAAAATGAGAGTTTACAGCAACGATCATGTAGTTTTTTAGCTTACCAGCCAACAGGCTGTAAGCTATTGTCGTCATGCGGCGTCCGTCGGCGTCTGTCGTCCTCGTCTGTCCTCGTCTGTCGTCCGTTACAAAAATTTCAATCGTCTTCTTCTCCGAAACTACAATTCCGATTGACTTCAAACTTGGTGTACAGCTTCTTTATGATGGTGCCACTTTGAAAAATTTACCCATTATAAGAGATAGGAAGTGGATCGATGCAATAACTCAGTAAATATAAATGACATCAAGTGTAAATTTCTCCAGTCCAGCCCTGATGGGGAGATGACCAAAACATAATGACCACATGCTGATCAGGATCTTCTTCTGGATCTGGGAACTTACGGAAAATTTAACATGGGCTCTTATGGGGAAAACATTTCAATTGTCTTCTTCTCCCAAACTACAGTTCTGATTGACTTCAAACTTGGTATACAGCTTCTTTATGATGATGTCAACACAAGGTATTGAAATTATTTCGATCCGGATATGATTCTGGATTTGGTGCGACTTTGAAAAATTTTCCCATTATAAGAGATAGGAAGTGGATTGATCCAATAAATCAGTAAGTATCAATGATATCAAGTTGGAATTTGAATTTTTTACAGATCTGATTGGAATATGACCAAAACATGGGCTATTTCTGTAATATAATAAATACACATAACTGGGTGATAATAAATGGCATCTGGATACATTTCCCAAAGCTTTTCATTTGGCCGGTAAGCTACAGGGCCATTGGTCCTATTTTTATCTTTACTTTGCAACTGCTGGTTCGGGTTGTTCATTTTTTCAGTAACATCCACCAGGAAAACCAGATCCAACATCCACTCAGCATCACTCTGTAACATGGTATATCCTCCCCTCTCATTTCCACAAAAGCCTTAATGTCACTGAGCAAGGAAAGAAAGTGTTGCAGTATGTCACCTCTACTCAGCCATCTGACTTCAGTCTGAAGGAGGAGATGTCCATATTTTGTAGAACATTCGTCTGGGGAAAATTTGAAGCTCCAGTGTTATGTGGCCTTTGATTGAATCGAGTGGATGATTTGAACAACAGGCATGATCAAATCCCATGACCTTTGCACAAATTCCCTTTCGGTGGATGATGCAATGGTAACTCAGAAATGCAGGAAAGTCTGGGTTCACTTTGCAGAGAGAAATGAATCCTGAGTGACGTTCCCTTATATACCACTCGACTGTGTTCAAACTATAAGAAAATGAGTATGCAGAGGCTCAAGGTAACCTACAATGAGGTTACTGCTTCAGTGCCAGTCAATTGTTTGTGACCAAAGGAGTGCCAAATAGTGAGGCACTATTAAGACAGTTGATGTGTAGTTTTATGTGTCGCCTGGATAAATCAGAGAACCACATAATAGAAGCCCCAGTCAGCCCCCTGAAAAGCTGCTCGATTCATTTCTAAACTGAGACAGCATTGGTGCAATAATCTGTATATCTTATAATGTGCACAATTCTGTTTCTCCTTTTTATTGTATTTATCCTATATGTGGTAGGCTTGTGTTATATGGACTTTGGTCTCCAATAAAGTTTCTTCTTCTTCTTCTTCTTCTTCTTCTTCTTCTTCTTCTTCTTCTTCTAGCTGGTCCTCCATCAGTTGTTACTGAAAACAGTTTTTCAATGGGAACCTGTTTTCCCCACAAAGTACTCCTTCACAGTTTTGTAAATATCAGCTCCTTTCTGGTGGTTTGACTGGGTTGTATAACTGAAGTCCACACACTCATCACAGTGGAGTAAAACCAGGAGCACCTGTTCAGGTCTGACTCCAGCTGTCTGACCACATCTGCAGACAGCACAGACACTGTTTGCACAAAACTGGACGTTGGCAATAGCAGACAGATTCTGCCATTAATTCTCTGTCTGTCCACTAATAGCCTGGAACCTGATCAGCAACCGGTAGCTCGCAAACGACCTGATGGAGACACCTGGTTTAAAAGATCACATGGACTCAGTGCTTTTTTTCAACCTTTATAGGTTAGTTCAGTGGTTCTCAGACTTTTACAGTGGAGAACCCCCTGAAATATACTTTTTTAGCCAAGTACCCCCAAACTCTTGCTTCAGCATTTTGATTGAAAAAAAAATTGGTTAACATTTCTTCTTGTGCCAAAACTGACTGTTTATATTTTCATAACTTTGTAAACAAACAACATATATATATATATATATCTCACACATTTTTAAAGTAAATGTTGTGTGCAAAATATAAACTGAAAAGTGCCCTCTTTCACTGATATGAAAAATATAGATAGAGCACATAGAACTGAAGTTATGTAAATTAAATATACCTTATAAAACAATAATAAGGCCTTGTATATACTAAAAAAATATAAAACTCAAATGCTTGTTTGACAACAGATTTCAGCCCTAAAATGACAGAGGTGTTATCTGTGCTGCTTCACACTGATGGAGCGGGGCGGCCATGGCTCAGATGGTAGAACGGGTCATCCAATAACTGAAGGGCTGGCGTTTCGAATCCCGCTCTGTCCATGTGCTGTTGTGTTCTTGGGCAAGACACTTCACCCTCCTTGCCTCCAGTGCTGTTACTCTCACTGATGTATGAATGTGTATGAATGTTTGGTGGTGGTCGGAGGGGCACAGATTGGCAGCCACACTTCCGTCAGTCTGCCCCAGGTGGCTACAAATGTAGTTTACCACCACCAGAGGGAGAATGTGAGAGCGAAAGAATAATGGATCCTTTGTACGCGCTTTGAGTATGAGTTCATAGAAAAGCGCTATATAAATCTAATCCATTATTATGGAGCCATTGTATAAACCTGTGGCATGATCAACATGTACACAGCTGTAAATAGTATATATAGCTTTCTTGATTTGTGTTTATCATGATTTTGCACTTCTTTTGCTCTTGTGTGCTTTTGTACTTTGCCGCAGTAAACCTGGAATTTCCCCTTTTGGGACTAATAAAGGCAAATCTTATCTTATTGAACAAACATTAGGTTTTACTTCTTATCAATATAAATTGGTTTATAGTAGTAAAGAGTAGTAACACAGAGATTAGAGGGAAAAAAAACTAAACTGTGGTGCTTTTTGACAGGAGTTTTCAGTCCATAATGGCAGAAAAATAGCTGTGTTGCAATGGAACAATGTATTGAGTTTCAGCTCTTGGAAATCTGAGTCTGTTATCGACATGTGCACTACTTTCTGCTTACACCCCCACAATGCATTGCTGTTTTTTTCAACATAACAATTATCATTACAGTTGCAAATTGACGAGGGAGTGAAATTTCTGTTATTGGTGACCATAGTGACTAAGGTTGTGATTTCTTGCGTCTCCTCTCTTTGCTCTGCCTCTGTTAACTACTTCCTCTCAGTTGTTCACCTCAGAAGCTTGGGCAGGAAATGGGTGATCAGGGGAGGTGCAGTACAGGAAATAAAAGTACAACCAACTGATAAGGGCAGATTAGTTTCACATGTCCAGACCATATTTCATTATCACTGTGCCAGTGGTGTAGATAGGTCTGGCACCTTCCACTATTGTTCTGAAAGAGCAGTGTAAGTCCTTTGGGTTGTTTGACTAGTTCTTGGGCTACACCAGTACATAAGAAAAATACTGTTGGGAGAGAAAGGTGTGGTATTAAACGACTAACGCCTTCTACATACTCCAAACTACACCAGAGTTGAAACAATGAGGTTTTCAGACACATTTCTCTTTTTATTCCTACTTAAACACATCTCTAATCACCTTTGACCAAGTATAATGAATACAGGCTGAGTCACAGGTATACTTTCTCTATCAAGAATAAGTCACATTATCACCAGCATTTCATGAGAAGAGGTAAAAATGTTTTATTCCAACTTCATGGCCAGCAGTTTATACGGATATTTTCCCCCTCATGTTAAAAAAAAAATGAAAAACTGTCTGCACGTTTTTATAAAATATCTGCACAATACAAACACTGCAGATAATATTACACAGATGCAAGAGTCATGAATTAGTGGCTACAACAATGTAAGATACAAACTTCAATTTGATTAAGTGTTAGTTCAGGTTGTCAAAGTGTGTTCTTTATATTATGAGGATTTCCCCACAACACCATAACATGATCGGTGCAGGTAGACTAACTTACGGCGTTTTCAGACTGGGTATCCGGAATACCTGGATACGCTCACACCTTTCCAGCAGATGTTGCATTCACAAGCACGTACCGCAGTCCATGCCCGAGAATGAGTGAATGTTAGAGGGCCGAAACAGTAGGTGGCAGTGTGGACGGAATTCTGTAGCTACCCAACAAATGCGGAAGTGACGAACCCTAATGTCATCAACCGAGCAACTGTTCTCTTCATTTGTCTACAATGGACGCAAGCCAGGCAATACTTTTCTATCTGTTAGTCCGTTTGAGGCAGAGAAGAAGAGCGACCTTCGTTGTCCCTAATATATCACTGAGTGGTTCAGTTGATAAGGTGAGCCCGTGCCGTGCAGATCTGGGGCTTTTTCAGGAGACAACAGGAGCGCCATCTATGGTCGCATGGTGATTAGGACACTTCTGGTCTCGGGTACGGATCACTTTCACATGGCACTGTTCCGTACTGGAATCCACACTGTCCGTACCCAGGACTACCTTCTCAGCTAGACTCAGCTACGGTTAGGGATGGGAATCGAGAACCGGTTCTTTTTGAGAACCGGTTCCTAGTAGCTCGATTCCTTGGAATCGTTTGCCTGCCAGCTTAACGATTCTGCTTATCGATTCTGCTTTCGTTGTGCATGCGTGATGACGTCACACGTACACTGCATTGTTTTGGTCAGAATGTAGCCGACATGGTGTTGAGGCAGAAACAGTCTAAAAGATGACACCAGGTCCACTTACTTGGAACACTTGCAAAGCTTCCATGTTTTCAAAAGGGTGGAGTCCCTCCAATATCCTCAAACATTTGTCCACAGCATGTGATTCATTTACAAGAATGTCATGTATTTGATACGGTACTTAGCGACACTTGTGAATGTAGCAGCAGAGTGAATGCCGGGCCGGTTCCAGTGTGGGCAACAAACATCGTAACTCCTCAAATACAAGTTTCTGAAAGTAAGAGGGGTAAGGAAATGAGGTGCACAACAACGGGAGACAAGCCGAGCCAAGTCGAACTGGTTCCACGTAGTAGAAGTGCGGCAACAGAGGAATTAGTAAAGCATCTTTAGTTTCACTTTCACTGTACCCCCCCTCCGGGACCGGGACTGGCGTCATCTGTTAATATTATTTGTACATACTGTATATGTTATATTTCTGTGCAGAGATGGAAATATAAAAGACAATGCTAATGCAAACACACCCGTTTGTACTCTTTTATTCCCTCACCCAATGAGAATCGATAAGAGAATTGATAAGGAATTGGATTGATAAGCAATATCGGTAATGGAATCAGAATCTTTAAATTCTTAACGATTCCCATCCCTAGCTACGGTACTCGCACATGGAATGTTTGCATTCACACTGATAAAATTAAGTGGACTTTGTGGTCCAACGTACTCGGATACGGACTCGGATACCCAGTGGGAAAACGCCCTTAACATATACTGTATACAATATACCATTGACATGTGATGTTTCAGGTGCAGGTTTAATACACAAAGTAACAAAACACATCGTTTTCTTCATTTTTGTGACCTGAAATGCCCTTTACTTGTGGATAAGAGGCCCAAACATAGAGAAAAATATATGTTGTGTGGATGGTGCATTAACCCCTATAAGAGAAAATAGCTTATAAAATAATGTGTGTATTTGTGAAAATGTGCTGAAGGCTTGAATAGAAGTACAGAAGTATTCACCCTTATTCTAGTAGAGTACCTCCACTAACCCACATAAAGGTTAGCTTAATACATTACAATTATGGATAAAATAACAAAGGAACATATAAATGAAATACTTGTTAATCATGACAGTAGTTGATGTGAGATTGGTGTTTTTAAAGGTGTTTGTTAACACAGCCACAAAAAACTGATGTGTGAATGGCAAAAGGAAAATGTGATTTCTAATTTGTAAGTGTGACTTTCAAGCATAATGTAGCAATATGGTGATGAATGTAACTGTTGTGTCTCAAAATGAAACAAAAATCAAGTAGGAAAAAAAAATACCCACTGGCGTCAGATAGAAGAGTCACATTTTTCCATCAATTGTTTGTATTTTGAATTTCAACAGAATCAACTTGACTGAAGAGGATAATTTTAGCAAAAATAAACTGTTTACACACTAAAGCAAGCAAAAATTCACTGAGAAGTGAGCCAGACGTTCTGACAGAACAGTGAGATGTGTGACAGGCGTTTACTTGTAAAGATGCAGCTGCACTAACTTGCTGACAGATACATTAAAAAGGTATGACAGTTTGAGGCAGCAGGGTCTCACCATCTGAAGTTGGATGATGTAACAGGGTCATGTGTTGCACCAACGTAAACTATTTATAGTGTGTTTTCTACTGTACGCGGTATCGACGCAGCGACCTACAGAATGATACGGCTACAGCTGAAGCATCTTGTCTGCTTCATTATGAAACACAATCTGTCCTTGTGTTAGTTGCATTAAGCATAAAGCAACGCGCCGAGAAAGATGTGTGTGCGTGTGTGTGAAAGAATAAGGATGATATATCAAAGTTTTTGGCCAAGGACAAAGGTGGGGTGTTGTGCGATGATGAACACAAAAGTAGACAAACAAACAAACAGGGCTCAGTGTGAGAGTCTGGATTTCAGAGGCGCCTGGATCCTGCCAGGTCTGGGGCCACCGCTGTTCCGGCCTCCCCCTCGTCTCTCTAGGTGTCTGATCCCAGCTCAGACGTTCACTCTGTGCCGCAATTTGTCTCCAGCAAGTACAGAAATTTAACACATGCACTCACAAGTCTCTGTACAAGCTGGAAGGCTGGCTGTGCCTTTCATTCCGGTTGTTTGTGATTTTTTTTTTTTTTTTCTCCCTGTCATGTTTGTTCTTTGTTTTTGGTTCCCGTTTTCAGTCGTTTTCGTTTCTCTTCATTATCTCTGCTTCACTCTTTCTTTCTGCCGTTTACTCTTTTCTCTCTCCTAATCCACATGTACCTCCGAGACTGTACTCCCCGCCTCGCTTCATTTCAGGCTTCAGGCTGTTTTAATGCACCAATTAGCCTGTTGTCTTGACTCATCCAAAGTGAAAAGAGCAGAGGGGGGAAAGTAGATTCTTTGGGACAAAACTAATTCATCATAACCTTTTTGCCGAAAGAACAAACAACTGACTGCATCAAATGATAACAAGCAAGTACAAAGTGGTTAAAGGGCCATTGACAGTGTTGGGAGTGATGTGTTACAAAAGTAATGCATTACAGTAACTGATTACTTTTTGCTGTAACACATTAGTGTAAGACATTACTAATCAACTGTCAGTAATGTTTTACTCAGTACATGTTCAATTGCACTTCTGTTACAACACACTTTTCACCCATAATTTAATTGCTCAAATGAAACAAACAAAACAAAGGACCTTGAGACCTTAATGAATCTAAAATGTGTCTGTAAAGTTCTATTTCCTGTTGGTGTTCAGCTAATGTGTAAAGATGGCAGAAGGCAGTCCATTGGCCACATGGATGTATGTTCATTACTAATCCTTACCCTGCTTTACAGAAGCGTTTAGCATGATCCCTGTGATCAGCAATGACAAGGTAAGCTAACGTTTCTATGACTAGTTAGAATTCTTGATCAGTTGAGGATTTATCTACCTATGTCCTCAGCGCCGCACCCCCTGTTTGAACATGTAAAATGTTGACAAAAATGCAAGCGTTCCTGCTGGGATTTGATCTTTGTAAACCATAACATTACTTTCTGAGCGATCCATCTACATGTACTTCAGCGCACAAATTTATGTGTCCCTAGGGCCTCCTATCTCTTGTGCCAAAACTGAGAATCTCACTGTTGCCCCTGATTACAGTGTGTCTAAGGCAGTGGTTTCCAACCTTTTTTAGCTCATGGCCCCATTTAACGTCACAAATTTCTGCATGTCTGCATTTCTGCATCTACATGTCCCTTTCATCTTACATGTGTTTTTCTTGTATTTTTTACATATATTTCTTGTATTTTTATTATTTTTTTGCCACTTGTATGTAAGGAACCAAATATGGTAACTTCATTAACCTTGATTTTCCACATAACAATAAAAAATTATAAAATTTCACAAAAGGAATAAAGTCTTTTTATGTCCTCCAATAACACACTCAGGTTGAAAATTTGAATTTCAGAGTATTTCTGTAAGGACCCTATAAATCAATGGTTCCTTACCTTTTTTGGCTCATGACCCCATTTTAACATCACAAATTTCTGGTGACCCCAGACATTCAAAAGGAAGACTTTTTTTTTTTTTGAGAAAATTAATTTGTTTTTGCTCATTTAATAGTTTGCTGTACCATGTTGCAAGTAAACGTTAATTTTAGGCGACATTTAGTCTATATAATGTATATTATTATGGATGGAGGCAAAAAAGCCAGGTGTAGATGACTGCACAAAGTGAGAATTTTATTTTCCTTGGTCAGGATATGTACAGTCAGTCCAGCTTGGATTTACAAGGCTGACAATTAATACTGAACAAACAATAACTCAAACTATGAATTATGAAAGAGCTGCAGCATCTGAAACCGACCACAATGAACATTTGACAGATAAACAGTACCACAGTGCTTCAGTTTCAGCTTCACAGTTTGTCATGTCTTTTATGGATTGTGATTGTCTCTCTCAACTCCCCATATATTTGTCATTAGTAAGTTTTTTATTTTTTTTTTTTTTTATCAAACGCTAGAAATTTCAGGCAACCCCATTTGAATTCCAGGTGACCCCACATGGGGTCACGACTCCAAGGTTGAAAAATGCTGGTCTAAGGTGACCAGCAGCATTGGATCTCTTGGATCTCATGTGCGGCCCGAAATTAGAAACTTACCATACTTTCCGGTCTATAAGCCGCTACTTTTTTCCACACACTGTGAATCCACAGCTCTAAAATGATGCAACTAATTTACGTTTTCTGGGCTAACGATCGATCCGGCTGACAAAGAAGGAAAAAGAGCTGCTGCATGTAAGCTTGGCATCAATGAAGCGATGGTGAGACATCGGAGACGGGGTGAGTGCGGCTTATAATCAGGTGTGGCTTATAGTCCGGAAAGTACTGTAGGTGTCATTTTCAACCAAGCTGTGCACCTTGACAAGCATGTAAAAAACAGACTTGATCATGATATTTTCATAAAGAACATTGCTAAGCTCCAATCCATAGTCTCAAGTGCCATTTATGAAAAGAGTCTGTATATAACTCAAAAGTAATACAGGAGTCATGTTATGCATTACAGTTCTGAGACAGTAATATTGTAAAGTAAGGAATTACTTTTAAATAACAGTAACAAGTAATCTGTAATGTATTACAGTTTGGAAGTAACTTGCACAACACTGGCCATATGTGAGCACTTTAAATTCAGCTTGCGACTTGGATGTGAGGGACACACACACACACATATATAACCTTTAACCTCCAGCCTGGTCAGGTGGAATTGATTTGATTGGCCTTTGCCTCCCAGGAGCCTCCCACCTGGCTGGGTCGGTGGAGCATTGACCTCTGACACAACATGGAGGTTCAGAGCATTTGGGCTCTCTTACAGGAGTCTCAGGTGGGCTTCTACTGAACAGAATCCTCTCTGAGGTAAGTACGTTGAAAGCTGTGACCTGCCCCTCTGACATCCCAGTGGATACCTTCTGCTGCTACGAATATGGTCATGAATATTCAGCGCTCACGTTCTCTCTTTCTTCCTGACGGAGTCAAGAGAGCGAAGGTTCCACCGGCTGTTCATTTGTGCAAACTTAAAGAGGTGCCATATGCTTTAAAATGATGCCCGTCACTGTGAAATCAGAGACCAAACTTATCAACATACTTTATGATTCCTTTAAACAAGTTTATGTTTGCAATACAATTCTCAGGAAACATTCTTGTTTGATATAAGACAAGCATTTAATTAATCATCATTTGCATTGTAATTTTAATCACATTTATTCGACCCGTTCAAGCTATCTCCTAAGTATTTTCATGTTCTAACTTTAGCTTTCACAGAGATGACCTTCAGGTTGATTGAGTCTGAGGCAAATTAAAAAGTCAAGTCTTCCTTTGGAAGCTAATTTACAGCACTTTGGATTATCTAGTCCATGTGTAATTTGTTATCTAACATCTAATATAATAGTTTCTGCCCTCCAAAAACCTAAAGCAATTATCATCTTAAAGAAAAATACAGAAAATACTGCTGATACATTTATTACTTGTTCATTAAAATGATTGAAGATTAACCAGCTATAATTTACATAAACATAAAGTGTGAATAAATCTAAAAGTATTTGTTATGGCTTTTGAATTCCTGTTTTTCCCTCTTTTGGTCATGTGTGCTTAACATAATATGCAGTCGTTCAGAAAACAGGCTAATGAATCACAGCTCAATTATCACCTTGTGCATCTGCTGCATGCAAAGCTGTTTAACATATCACTGGATTTATTTCCAGAAATGTGTCATTTCCATCCACCTCCTATTTTCAGCTGAGGGCAACATGATAGTATGCAGAGTTATAATTTAAACAGGTGTTTATTCAGTTTGGGAGGGTGAACCTAAACTGGAGTCAGTCATTTAGGGTTCAGGGGTTGAACTAGAGCAGCACAATTAATCAAATCACAGTCATAATCACAATATCAGCTTATCAGCAAAATTATAACTGCAAAAGGTGGCAGTTTCAACATTTATAAGGATTTATGGTGATCTAAATACAGAAATGGAGAAAAAATAAGGCAATGCCTACTGCCACAGTACTGTGGCACAAAATATCGATTTATCTATTGCCACAGAGCCAATCAAATGTTAGCAATTGTACTGTTGTGTAATTATTGGCCTATTTTAAGCTGCCTTTTATATCCAAGATTTTAGAAAAAAGTTGTTGCTAAGCAGCTAGTCACCTCTCTGAATAGGCACAGCATTTTAGATCAGTTTCAGTCCGGTTACCATCTGTGGCACTCCACAGAGACTGCTCTTCTTAGAGTCTCCAATGACATTTTGATGGCCTCTGACGCTGGTAAATACACCATCCTCATGCTGCTTGATCACAGTGTGGCTTTTGATACTGTGGACCACAGCATCTTGCTAGACAAGTTGAGGGACTGGGTAGGGATCTCTGGGAGCACTCTTCACTGGTTTTCTTCCTATTTGTCTGGCAGAAGCTTCTCTGTTGCCGTCCGAGTCTGTTGCTCTCTCATGTGGTGTGCCCCAGGGTTCGGTTTTGGGGCCAATTTTATTTTCCCTTTATATGCTCCCTTTGGTTAAGATTATTACCCATTTTAAGAGTGTCTCCTATCATATGTATGTTGATGATCTTCAGTTATATTTTTCTTTTAACCCCGAGATAACAGCTGGGGTAAATGAAGTGCACAAGTGTCCGATTAAGGATTGGATGGCCTCTGACTTCCTGCAGTTAAATGATGCCCCAGTGGAGGTTCTCATTGTTGTCCCTGACTACAGTGTGTCTTATGCCCTGTTTCCACTGCATGGTATCGGCTCAACTCAACTCGGCTCTGCCTTTTTGCATTTCCATTATGAAAAAGGTCCTGGAATCTGGTACCCGGTACTACTTTTTTGGTATCACCTCCACTGAGGTTCCAGGACTGGGGACCAGATACTAAAACGTGATGTGTAAACACTGCAGACCACTGACTGATTGGTCAGAGAGTTGTCTCTGTGACCCGCCGTTTTACAAAAAACAGATGCGGAAGTGGACAGTAAATATAGCGGTACATTAATCCACATGATAACAGCCCAAAACTACACCATGGTCGGTCGAGGAGATTCAGTCTTTGGTGGCCGATGTAAAAATTCAGACGAGACAACACGCAATGAGTGAGTTTATCAGCAACTCTCTGAACATATGACACAGAAGTAACGCGCCGCATCGCTATGACGTCCAGGTCCTGTAAAGTCGGTAGTATCTTATAATGGAAATGGTCTCCAGGAATACTGAGTCGAGCCGAGCCGAGCCAAGCTGGTTCCACATAGTGGAAACGCAGCATAAGGTGACCAGCAGCATTGGATCTCTTGGTTCTAATGTGTGGTCCATAATTAGAAACTTAGGCCTCATTTTCGACCAAGCTATGCACCTTGATGGGCATGTAAAAAACCAGACTCGATCATACTATTTTCATCTAAGGAACATTCCTAAACTCCGATCCATAGTCTCACATTCTGAGTTGGAAATGATTATCCATGCCTCTATATCATCATACTAAGACTACTACAATTCCCGCTTTTCTTGCCTCAGCAAATCATCTGTGGACCAACTCCAGTTAGTGCAGAACACTGCAGCCAGTCTGATTACCAACTCCAGAAAATGTTCTCATATCACCCCAGTCTTAGCCTCTTTGCTCTGGCTGCCTGTCAGTTTCAGGTTGCAGTTCAAGGTTCTGGTCATGACCTACAGAGCTCTTCATGGTCAGGCACCGCTTTATCTTATTGAATTGTTACATCAGTATGCTCCCATGTGGCCTTTGAGGTCAGCTGATCAGGGTCTGCTGCTCATCCCCTGTACCAAACAAGTAGTGTCTTTTTAGTACTCGCTCCCAGATGGTGGAATGCCCTTCCACCTACTAGCAGCAGCCTCCGTGGACATTCTCAAAATGTACCTTTATTCTATTGCGTTTATAGGTATTCCGTGATTTTATCTGGTATTTCAGAATTTCACATTTTTGTATTTTGTATATTTTGTGTGTTGTTGTCTTATGTCTTTTAAATTGTAAAGCACTGTGAGTTTTTCTCTGTGATAAGTGCTATATAAATAAATTTTACTTACTCACTTACTTACTTACTTAAAATTGGACAATTTTTTTTTTATCCAATGGGAGATCAAGCCCAATGAAGGATAAATCTAAGTGCCTCAATTTGTAGCTTGAAACTTTTCCAAAATGTTCCATATTACCTGCTCTTGTTCTTGTGGGTTGCAACAGTTTCTGAAAGTAAAAGGTAAAATGCTGACTTTTTCTGCAGCTAATGGCTCTTTATTAACTTTTGATAGAACTTCTGATTCTATATTTGGAAACAGTATATAGCTATTTTTCTCCCAGTAGCAAAATTCTTGTTAACCAGTGTAATGTATGTGTTTTCCTTAAGTTGACTTATAATACAACTGTTTCACCTCATTATGCAGCCCTACTGCGAAAACCTTAGATTGAATGTTTTTTTTTCTTCACCTTAGAAAACGAGAACTAAGCATAGAGTAATTTCAGTGGTGGCTGGTGAAACAAATTTTTGGTGGGGCGCAGTATTCAAGGCAGTTTTCAGCTGTACTATAATCACATATCCTGACTAGGATATGCCAAAGCACATGCACCACTACTTTAAAACAGTCATTTAAATTAAAATAAAAATACACCATATGTGTTTTCAGTCAGTTATTTTTTTATATGTAAATTTCACCTGTCTATCCTTGAAACATGCATGTTTTTCCATGACTCTTTTGTTCCTGACAAGTGTCTTTTCCACTGATAATATGGCTCATGCATTTAGACCAGCGGTGAAAGTAGTACGGGTACATCACATGGCATTAAATAAATAGAAAATCAACGTAAGGGTTAAAATATATCATCGATACCGCTCACACCAAATTCGAACCTCGATCTCTCACATTGAAGCCAGTAGTGTAACCCACCTAGCTATCCAGCTGCTTCTATTTAAATTAGTAGTACTAGCAGCATTGTACCCATGGTGCCATTGTACGATAGCATGAGATGCTAAAACACCCTCCTGTGGTGCAACAGTGGCATTGTACCCAAACACCCTCCCATGCTGCAACATCGATTGGACAACGTGCATTATATAGTAGGATTACATCCAGACCCACTGCTCAATAAATGACCAAAAACATTTTTAAACTACACCTGAATGCAGATTATACACAGTACTCACTGGCTGTATCATGTTGCTCATTTATTTAAACATTAATATTTTTGTAAAATTATTGTAGGTGATTCCTATCATCCTCTTCTTCATGTGAGACAGGTGGGCGGCGCCCTAGTGCCCTCTATTGATGAGCCACCACTGAATGATTTGCAGCTGCTACTCAAAAAAATTATAAATGTTTGTGGTTACCTTTTATATGACACTAGAGAGACAAAGAAGCTAGTTCTAAAGGTCAACTTTCCATGTGTCCTGGTTTTTGTTAGTTGGGATATGGATTGTCCAAAAAGTAATATGTAGTTAAGAAATCCCTGTGGATGGAATTTAGCACTTTTTAATAAAATGTTCAGAATCAGAAGCTAAATATTGAATGATTTATATTATATTGTATATGTACTGTACATATTTGCACATTAAATTACTTTGTTATTGACATCGTTAGCACCTGAAGACATAACATTAGTCTATCTCCTATATTTAATCAATGTATATTGCAGTGACGTAATATATCAGATATTTCTCCATGACTACAGTGGGAAACATGAAATTGTAGAGCAGCTACAAATGGAGCAACAAGCCAGAGGCAAATTAAGACTCCAGTGACTTTTAGGTTGTACCATTTCCCCTTTCATTCAGTATATGTGCCTTTGCTTTTGTGTATGTATGTGTGTGTGTGTGTGTGTGTGTGTGTGTGTGTGTGTGTGTGTGTGTGTCAGTGTGGCCATTATTTCCCTTTCTCACACTGCACTTTGACACAGGACAAGCTTGTAGTCTGTCACTTCCAAGTCCTGTAGGCCAGGGCAGACATCAGCCCACAGAGGTGTGGAGGAAGGTGATGAAAGACAAGACGAAAGAATGGAAAATAAACCAGAGGAAAGTGCTCTGAGACCCGTCAGACCCCCCGGCGTGGGCTGATATATTGGCCTAACCTTCATGGCCAGATTTCACACTCTGTGTCTCACTGCTCTGCCCTCATTATGGTGCTTTGACTGGTGTCTCAACCGAGTGTGTTCGAGGTAATATTATAGTTACTTTTGCATCCAGAATACCTGAAAAACACCATTATATCTCAGGTATTCCAATTCCCATCCATACATTGACTTTATCTGTATGCATTGACTATGGAAACCAAAATTGACCTCTGAAAACTAGGTACTGAGCTTCTTTTATGTAATTTTCTTGGGATGGAATTTAGAAAAACTGTGATAAAACAAAGGTATATTGACTTACGGTATTGGAGATGATAAGAATTGCTTTCTTTGAAGCTTAGATGTCAAAGTCTGTAGAACCGCAGAGTGTAGCTGTGTATCTATGGTTTCTGTCCAATGCAGTTCTCTTTAAATCCAAGTTTTAACCTTTATTGCAATGGTTTTCAACCTTGGGGTCGGGACCCCAGGTGGGGTCGCCTGGAAATCAAATGTGGTCACCTGAAATTTCTAGTAATTGATAAATTTAACAAAAAAACTTACTAATAAAAAATATATGGTGAGTTGAGAGAGACAATACCAATACATAACAGACATGACAGACTGTGAAGCTGAAACTGAAGCACTGTGATACTGTTTATCTGTCAAATGTTCTTTGTGGTCGGTTTCAGATGCTGCAGCTCTTTCATAATTCATAGTTTGAGTTATTGTTTGTTCAGTATTAATTGTCAGCCTTGTAAATACAAGCTGGACTGACTGTACATATCCTGACCACAGAAAATAAAATTCTCACTTTGTGCAGTAATCTACACCTGGCTTTTCTGCCTCCATCCATAATAATATACATTATATAGACTAAATGTCATCTAAAATTGATGTTTATTTACAACATAGTATAGAAAACTATTACATGATCAAAAACAAATTAATTTTAGAAAAAAAAAAAAAGGCTCTGTTTTGAATGTCTGGGGTTCGCCAGAAATTTGTGATGTTAAAATGGGGTCAGGAGCTAAAAAAGGTTGGGAACCACTGCTTTATTGTATCTGTTACATTTTCTTGATGGACCTATGACCCATTCTGAGTGTCGCTGCCCTCTGTTTAATGCAGCCTGGGATAGACAGCACATACAAGCACGGACACAGGCATACACATACACTCACGTACAACTTTTAAATAAGACGTTAAGTGATTGTTATTAAGTGATTAATGGAGGAAGTAGTTCACTCTTGTGGAGGAGAAGAAGAGGGGAATGTAGTGCTTTAATTAACCAAAAGCTGATAAGGTGTTCTGGGCTGTGTGTGTGTGTGTGCGTGTGTGTGTGTGTGTGTGTGTGTGTGTGTGTGTGTGTGTGGATGTACAGTTTTATGATGTCAAAGTTTGTGTGTGTGTGTGAGCTGCACACTGAAAGGTGTTTTATTCATCCAGACAGCTGAATGTCACATCAGGTATCACGCTGCTCTGACCTCTAGCATTTTGACCTCCAGACTTAAACATCAGAACTGTTTTCCAGTGATGTGTTATCAACAAAATGTTCAGTTACAAAGCAGGTGTTCTGCTTATTCACCCTGTCATGTGAAAAGACCGCTAAGTTTATAGATATTCCCACATGAATTGCCATGTCATAATATATAAGCTTTGAAACATCTGCTGGTAAAACAGAAACAACACTTTTTGAGAACAGCATCTGCCAATAAAACCACAAAAAAATATTTATCACTGAACATGCCATAAATGGACGTAACATGTCCACATGTTGTAATGTCCTTGAGGAAGACACTGAACCCTAAAGTCCAGCCAGTGACGGTAACACTGGTGTGGGTGTGAATGTGATGCTTTGTTATGCATTTTTATTTCCATCAACATGGAAAAACACTATAAAAATGGCAATTCATTCACTCACAACAACATGGGTGTTGAATAATAAAGTAATTTGGTGATCCGCTTGTTAAGTCTGATATTATAGTGCTATAAAACTCAACAACAAAAGAGCCTGTGTGCTTGTTAATAGAACTTCTTTCTTTAGTTAAACAGTTAAGGTTCAGAAGAAGCTAAACTCTCATGTGCAGTAGAAGTGTCAATAATATTGTTTATTTCATTACATTGGTACCTTTCACTGGTTTTAATATATCAGGCAGCAAGTGGTCATTTAGTCCTTGAAGCTGGTGTGAGGGAAGTAGCAAAATGAACAACATTAGGAACTGAGTGACTTTGACCAGGTCCATATTGTAACTGGGTCAGAACATCTCCACAACTGTAGGTCTTGTTGGGTGTTCCTGGTCAGCAGTGGGTAGTACAAAAAAAAAAAAAAATGGACTAAAGAAGGACATCCCAGTCTCAGGACAGTTGAGCATCTGTGGGAGGTGTTGGACAAATAAATGTGATCCATGGAAGTCCACCTCTCCACTTCCAGGACTTCAGGGATCGGCTGCTAATGTCTTGGTCCAGATACCACAGCAGACCTTCAGAGGTCTGGTGGAGTCTAGGCCTCGGGTTAGAGCTGGTTTTGTGGAAAAATGGGAACCTACACAATATTAGACAGGTGGTAATAGTGTTATACTCGACTGGTTGAGATCCAGATGTTGTTCTTTAGATACTTTTTGTAGGTACTAACCACTTTACACTGAATGAACAAGATTGATTTTAATTAAAAAAAAAAAAATACTGTTTTTGTTGCTATTCCATTTACAGTAGTGCACTGCTTCACTTCATGGTCAGCGTTACAACCCGAAGGTGAAACATATTTGCCAATGGACACGGAGTCAAAAGAGTGTAATTCAAAATAACATATTTTATTGTATTTGATTTATTTTGTTTCATTCTTCATCAGTTTACTTCTTTTCCCTGTTAAAAACAAGCTACTTTTAATTAAGCAGAATCCAAACCCTTTTAAAACCCCGTGCCCTAAGTAACAAAAGAAAAGACCACAGTGGACCGGCAAACTAAACATAAGGACGGTGTGCTGGACAGGCCAACCCTATACAGGGCCGTAGAAGCTGCCAGCGCACCGCTACCCTATCAAAAAAACAAACCACAAAATAAGTCTTAATGAAAAAAAAAGCGAAAACAGGACATCTGGATTCTCCTGGCCAAACATAAAAGAAAGGCTAAGAAAAAGCTACGCTGGCATGCAGCAACCTGCGTGGAGTGGAGCGGAGTGGAGTGGATGCACGCCTCAACATGCGCGCTCTGGACACTGGCATCGCTGGAGGAGGAGGAGAGAGAGAGAGGTGTTCAACTTTATAGCACCAGTGGCACCATGCCAATTAAGTTTAAACATAAAAATGGGAGAAATATGACAAAGATTATAAAAAATAGTGCACAGCACCTAACAGTCAGCTATGTGTTGACATACATTCTTACTTTATTTACCATCTCTTGAACTGAACAGCACAGATAGAGGGTTGACAAATGAAACAACTGTGGAGATGGGAAAAAAATTTAAAAAACAAACTCATTACAAGTGGTACCAGGCACAACAAACCCCACCCCTCGCATATAGAGTAGCTTATTTTGACATGGATCCAGCTGATGTCATCATGTTTATGCATGTGCTGATGTCAGTATATCAGTTGCCTCTATATATGTGCCAAGTTTGAAGTAAATTGAAACAAAATGGATGTTTTTATAGACATTTGAAATCTTGCCCTCTGCAAGTAAATGGGAAAAAAAGGGTTAAAAAATTCATTAAAATTTCAAACATTGGCCTACTTTTTCCAAAATGTAATGATATCTATTCTGGGCCACTGGCAATCTACAAACCCAATTTGGTATAAATTCAACCAGTAGTTTTTGCTGATACAGACATTTGAAATTTTGCCCATTATAAGTAAATAGGGAAAAAAACAAAGATTTAAAAAATTCATTAAAAAAAAAAAATTGAACTTTGTTCTGCTTTTCCCAAAATGTAATCAAATCTATTCTGGGTCACTGGCAATCTATAACCCCAATTTGGTATGAATTCAACCAATAGGTTTGCTGCTAGAGTGTTAACAAATAAAGAAACAAACAAACCAAACCAAAAACAATCCCCCTTGCCTCCCATTCAGGGGGCGGGGTAAAAAGCAAATTCTGTATCAGTCAATCCACCATAAACATCCAGTGTGGTAGATGCAGGGGCAACTAACATTTAACATTAGCACCAAACTTAAGAACTGTAATTTTAATTATCAACTTCTTCCACTTCCTCTTCTCTTTATCATCACATACAAAGTTACAGGACAACAACGGGGTGTGTTTTATTAACTTAGCTGTGATGACACAGATTAGTGACATGTTTGAATTTGGTTAAATTTATGTTTTTTTGTTTTGACGCTATGAAAAGAAAGGAAATATGAAAATGTATATGTGTTTGGTCCAAGGTTCAGAGGATGACAGACTGTAGAGCTGTCATTAGACTCAAAAATTATCATTTAGATAATGTTAATAATAATAAAAATCATCACAGAGGTCGGAACAGTTTTCACAAAATTGTTTATTCTGAAAACTGAACCGCTTCTCCTGTAGAACTCCACTGAAACAGATCACCCTCCGGGGTCCTGTCGTAGACTCTGAGACCTTGTGTTGTTAAACCTGACAATTGGACTCTTGCTTCTTGAGTCTAATCATCTGTGGTAGAATCACGTATCTGATTAGTGATCTGTAATTATAACTGTCAATCACGTATTTAACATCCTTACCTTTCTGAAAACACCTCAGTCCATATAAATTTTCTACAGCCTGAAAACCGGATCCATGGGAGTGACTTGAGTTCTTGTTTCATCTTAAACCATTTGAATTATAATGTGCTCAGAGGAAATTCTGGAATTGGAAACTAACAAGCACTGGTGTAGCATATGAAAATTAACCGCATCTAAATCGTTTAATTTCAGTATTAACTCTGAGAATCATATAACAGGAGAACAGAAGAATAAACATCACATTTCCATATGGTAGATAAAAAAATATTAAACCCTGCATGTGCTAAAACTGTGCTTTAAAGTCAAACATTTTCACACTTTCAATCTTACTCCTAAGGAATACCTAAAGTGCTGCACACTGGTTTTGTGAGTTTCAGCTGCTGAGTCTGTTTGTCCTGACTCAGGAAGACAAAAACTCTTATGAGGCTGGAGCTTAGTGAGGAAGGGGAAAAATATTCTCCAAATAATTCAGATTTCATTTTGTGTTTGTTGATGTTAGGAGAAAGGCATGACTAAGCAATGATTTCTGATATAACATGAATGTATAAGAGCACCTGGGCACAAATAAGAAGAAAATATCTCTTAACTTTTATTATCTCTTCTCCTTTTCTCTCTCTCCTTCATCTCAGCTTAGTGTAAAATCCAAAGTGTAGCACAGCGTTAGCTCTAAAAATACAATAGTTAAAAGTAAACATGTTGTAGTTATCTGTCCACACTTCCTTCTGCTTTTGTGATGCACCTTTCCCTTCATTGTTTGTGTATTATGTGACCCAGCAATGTATTTTTGTCCTGTGTCGTGGACAAGAGTTTCACAGTTTTACTTAAAAAAAAAAAAAAAAAGAAAAAAATCCACTGAAAAGGACATTATATACATTTTTTAAAAATGTATTTGAAAAAACTGTTGCATCATGCTGTTTCCAATTAAGGCAATTATTTAAAGTAATGTAAAGCTCTTTGGGTGCCTTGAAAAGTGCTATAGAAATCCAATCCATTATTATTATTATTATTGTTAAAATGGTGAAAATGTCCTCTTACTGGGTCTTAGGAGGATATATTAATCCTTTATATCAGTGTTTTTCATCTTGGGGTCAGGATCCCACGTGGGGTTGCCTGGAATTCAAATGTCGTCACCTGAAATTTCTAGTAAATGATAAAAATAAAAACTTACTATAAAAAAAAATATATGGTGAGTTGAGAGAGACAATCACAATACATAAAAGATATGACAAACTGTGAAGCTGAAACTGAAGCACTGTGGTACTGGTTATCTTTCAAATATTCATTGTGGTCAGTTTCAGATGCTGCACCTCTTTCATAATTCATAGTTTGAGTTACTGTTCATTCAGCATTAACTGTCAACCTTATAAATACAAACTGGACTGACCAAGGAAAATAAAATTCTCACTTTGTGCAGTAATCTACACCTGGCTTTTCTGCCTCCGTCCATAATAATATACATTTTATAGCCTCAATATCCTCTAAAATTAATGTTTATTTACAACATAGTACAGCAAACTATTACATGATCAAAAACAAATTAATTTTAGCAAAAAAAAAAAAGTCTCATTTTTGAATGTCGGGGATCGCTAGAAATTTGTGATGTTAAAATGGGGTCATGAGCCAAAAAAGGTTGGAAAGCATTGATTTATTGGGTAATTATAGAAATACTGTGAAATTCATATTGGAGGATATACCAAGACTTTATTCCTTTTGTTAAAATTTATAATTTTTTATTGTTATGTGGAAAAAAAAAGGTTAATAAAGTTACCATATTTGGTTCCTTACATATAAGTGGCAAAAAAATAAAAATCCAAGAAATATATGTAAAAAAAATACAAGAAAAACACATGTAAGACGACAGGGACATGTATTTTAGAACATTAGACCAACATAAGTGCTGATGCAGACACCTGTCCACATCCACATTATCCTTTTGAACATCACTACTTACATTAGTACTATGGCTGCATGAAATTAGACAAAACTGGCACTGCAATTTTTTTAACCCTGCGATATATATTGCGATATGAAAAAATACTCTGAAGGATGTAATAGCTGTGTGGTGTCGAGATAAATGGTCAAACAAATTAGCTGTTTTATGTCTCGTTGTGGCAACAGGTGCAAGAAACTGTCGACACAGAACACATGTTTCAGTATCATCCTTGTTGTAGCCAAAATAATTCCAGATAACTGACGTTGCTTTTGTTTTTGGCACCAAGTCTTCATTTTTGGTGATTTTCTCTTGTTGGTTGCTCATTTTTCAATACCGTTACCAGCGACTCACTCCATGTGCAGGGGCGTGGTCTGCTTTGGCAAACTGATTAAGAAGACTTGTGATTGGTGGATCACTGTGTACAGAGCACTTCAAGTTCATTTTCCTCCTACATTACAGGATCTGCAATGTGACTATTGCGCACATGTATATCGCGATGACGATGCTCAAATGATATATTGTGCAGCTCTAATTAGTACCATTACTTCATGGTACCTAACAAAGCAGGTACACTCACTGTTCATGCAGAAGTGGACCTTACAGACCCTGCAGACCACATTGGACCTGAGATTGTTGACTCACTGCAACTGTTGCTGCCACTGTCTTGTTATGTGTGTGAAAATGACCAAAAATAGTCCCTTGCCCGATAAAGGGTTAAGACTATCTACGCATGCCTCTGTGTCTTTGACGTAGTTTTCAGTTGTTCATGCAGAAGTCTGGAGGAAAAAAATCCAGACTAATTATGCAGTTGATGCAGAAATGCACAAAAACAGGCCGTAAACACCGGAGATCAGTGACTCACTCTTTCCGGTATCTGATTATCACTTGGGTTATTCCAAGAAAACACAGTTGTCATTATCACAAGACAAGTGCACAAAAGAAATGAAAGGTTTATTAGATTGTAAGCTTTAAAATAATTACTAGCAAAGCCCAACTTGTCTTTTTGTACAAACCATGCTGTGCTTATTATTCCAGCAGTTTACATTTTTCATTATGTGTCCAAATTCTCAATTTAAAATAGGATTATGAGCCTCTTTGCTGTTGGTCGTGATAGAGGTTCTGCACTACAATGTGATTAAATTGAATTGTGGATCAAAAAACTATCCACAGTGGGATTAGGAAATGTGGATGGTGTGTGCAGACAGTTTTACAAAATCAGCTTTGACTGTCAATCAAAATGCGAAGTGATGACCTTTTCTCATGTTTTCTGATTAAAGGACATTCTCATTTACAGTTTAATGAAAGTCTAAGAACATGAAATGCTTTGTTATACAGTACCTCAAACCGCTCGGATGACTGTGCCTTAGATTTCTATAGTGAAAATCTAAATGCCTTGACCTTGAAACTTGAAAACAGCTGTAGGCATGTGGGCTGCCTCCTCTGGTTACTGCTAATGAGCTCAGTAACAAAGTTAAATGAACTGAGGGACTGTGAACCAGTAACTGCTTACAAGCACTGTTTCTGTTTGTCAGATCAATCACCCGTGGGGCCTCAGCAGGTGTAGAATTTGTAATAAATGCCCTTTTTCACAGCACTCCATGTGAAATTTATTGTGTGTTTTATGTATCGATGGTTCGTATTTCACATGTACAGCGGTAAAAGATGTAAATGTTCGCAGCAACATTAAAATGCAGCGCCTTTATAACATAATAATACAATAAAATGTAATATTTTTTATATATATGTCTTGAATATATGAAACTCAAGAGGCACACCACCCACCTCCATCTGTGCAAATAGCTGTGAAAAGAACTTGAAGAGTTTGTTTGAAAACTTTTCACATTTTAAGTATGAACGCTGGTTATCGTTAGGCGTAAATGGGCATTTTCACAGATGACAAGTACGTTATGTACAGGCCGTCTTCAGGTAGAAAAATATACCGTAGGAGGAGATAATGAGGTAAATATTCCTCTGGTCACAGAGTGCAGTTGTTTTCTTACAGAACATTTCTTTTTGTGCTTAACTTGATGTTTTTAGAAACTAAACTGGCAGCATCATTTAGGTTGTGGTAAGCGAGGAGGAGTTTCCTGCTGAGATCCTGATGCAGGTTCAGCTGATATTCAACCAGTAAATACTGTAGTCGTTCAGGTTTCATGTTTTATTTCTATAACTGAACACTCAAAGAAACAGCCAAAGCACAAAGGCCAAGGATGTGCCTTGGGGGTTGTTAACCCTTTATAGGGCACTCACAGAAATACTCAGATATTCTAAAATGTCAACCTTAGTGTGTTATTGGAGGACAGAACTTATAAAGCAGGGGTCTCAAACATGTAGCCCAGGGGCCAAATGTGGCCCGCCAAAGGTTCCAATCCATCCTGTGGGAGGAATGTGCAAAGTGCAAAGATTCCATAGTCAAAGCTATCGAACTCATTTAGTTCAGGTTCCACATACGGACCAATATGATCTACAGTCAAATAATAACATAATAACCTACAAAAAATAATGACTGCATATTTTCTTCTCAGTTTGATGTGAAAAAAATAATATTACATTATGTGCAAAAACACTAACAACTTAAATTTTTTGTCTTTCTTTTAGTGCAAAAAATAACATTAAATTATGAAAATATTTACATTTACAAACTACCCTGTAACAATAAAATAGAATAACCTGAACAACTATGAACAACTTTAAATATCCAAAGAAAATTAAGCACAATTTTAACAATTTTCTGCCTGTTACAAAGTGTTTAGAGTCTTTGTAGATCTGACCCATAATGCACATGTAGAAATGATAAGTTGAGGTGTAATATTGTTAAAATTGCACTTATTTTTCTTAAGAAATTTCTGTTTTTCTGGTTATTCACATCTTTTTTGTCTGGCTAATTTATAAAAGTAAGTATTTGCATTATTTAATGGGGGTTTTTTGCACTAAAACAATGACAAAAAATTTGGAGTTGTCATTATTTACAGGTTATTATGCTATTATTTTACCAGTCCCGCCCACTTGAGACCAAATCGGGTTGAATGTGGCCCCTGAAAGAAAACTGGTTTGAGACCTCTATTATAAAGACTTTATTACTTGTGTAAAATTTTTCAAAAATTTTCATTGTTATGTAGAAAATTAAAGTTAATGAAGTTACCATATTTGGTTCCTTACCCATAAGTGGAAAAAAAAAAAAATCCAAGAAGTATAAATAAAAAATATAAGGAAAACACACATAAGGTGGAAGGAACATGTATTTTAGAACATCAGAACATCACTTTTAGAACATTACAACATCAGTGCTGATCCACACACCTGTCCACATCCACATTATCCCTTTGAACATCATTCCTTACATTAGTACCGTTACTTCATGGTACCTAACAAAGCAGGTACACTCACTGTTCATGCAGGGGTGGACCTTACAGACCCTGTAGACCACATTGGACCTGAGATTGTTCCCTCACTGTCCTCACTGGAACTGTTGCTGCCACTGTTTTGTAATGTATGTGGAAATTACCAAAAATAGTCACTTGCCTGATAAAGGGTTTAACATACCCATGGGACTGCAGATGCATGTGTGGGTTCTAGTGCCTACATCTGGACCAGGCCTGGACAGGTCCCAGATCTCTTGCTGGGTGACAGGTTGTCTTCAAGCCAACCTTGGCCAGCTGAGATGGCCGTTGTGGCGGGGGGTCGGAAACGGGGATTAGGGAGGTGTCAGGCTTTGACAAGGGCAGACAGGACAGCCAAGTGTCAGGGAGTGGGTTTATCTCTGTTTCTCTGCCCAAGTCTTTCCCCTGGTCCTCTCTCTCTCTTGCTCTGCCTCCACATTTCTGTTTTATTATGAAAGGAGAACAGAACAAAGAAGTCAAGCTTTTATGTACATAATGCATGTTTTTCTCCTTTTGATGGGATTTTAATTTTCTTTTTGGCAAAGCTTTTAAAATATTAAAAATCCACAAATGGAAGCTGGCTATCTACTGGCTATCTAGGGAGTGACTAGTCACATGTACCAGCGTTATGTAATTAAAATGTGAAATAAATGCAATTTTAATTGATGGGATATTGAGAAAAAATCCCAAGATAGATATCTGTACAAAGCATCCATGTAAATAGTGCATATTCACTCTTTTGCTTTGTAGATTTTCTCCATGAAGGACTACCACCTTGTGAAATATTTCCGGACATAACTCAGGTCAGTAAAGCTGTTGGGACAAATTGTATCAGAATCAGTTTATTTGACATTTGCAGAAAAAACTGCATTGGAAAACGAGTTGCAAGAGCTCGGCATAAAAATACATAAAAGACAGTACAAAGTAAAAAACAATGAAAAGTTACATGAATAAGAGTAATAAAAAGACAGGTGCCCCTGTAGATCAACTGACACTCACTTGGACAAAGTGCATGAATATAAAGTGTGGTATTTATACACAAATACAAAAATAAAACATACACAGAGCGCCATAATGGATGTATCTGTCTGAACAGGTTTCATTCATTTGACACTATGCCCTCAAATTTTCATGGTTTTCCACTGGTTCTTTTGTTTAAGCGTGCACCATCTCATGTGTGCAAACCAAATCAATGTGCATTAATGTGCAAACAGCCCTTCCACACCTGAGCGTGATGAATAAATGACAAGAAGGTGCAAAAATACTCATTTGTGTATATATTTCACATCAAAACTATCCACACTGGTGGCGATGCAAATTTGGGACAGTTTCAGATTTTGTTCAATAAAAAATGTGAATATATTCGCACCAGGCGGTTCAGCAGACAGAGTAATGGATTCACCTGCAGCCTGTGTGTGTGATCCAGAACCTCCATTTCCTGGGTCCAGTGTCCTGGTAAAAATACACACAGAACAAACTATCTTAAAGGGGTCACATTTTGCTAAACCCACTTTTATCTTTGGTACATTTATTTGTGTATTTGGACCCTAATAGTTCCAAAAGTTTGAATTTGATCCCTCCAGGTGCTGCAAAGCTATCTTTATATTCATTCTGGCAAAAATCGAGTGGATTTGTGGAACCTGTTTTAATTCCTGCTTAATTTGTTACATCTATGATTAGTTATGTCACAACATTTGCACATATAAGGTCAAGACTTCCGATAAATATTGTTGTTTGTTGTTGGTTATATTAATGACAGGAAGCACTGTCAACAACCTGAAGGGGGTGGAGTGTGAAGTGACTCATTTGCATTTAAAAGGCCAGTGCTCAAAATGACCTTTCTGGTGTCATTACTCAGAAATAGGGTTGAAGATGGACCTGTGGAGTTGAATTAATGAAAAATTCAGACACAAACATAGCATTTACAGTTGATGTAGACCACAGGGAAATGTTTTAAAATGCATAATTTCACTTAAAAAAAGCAAAATATCACTCCTTTAATCTTTGAATCATATGATTATTATTTGGTGATGTTGCTAGATGATACTGACTTCTTTTAGGCCTATGATTGTAATAAAAGACTTCACATTTTACATCCTGGATTAGAAAATGAACTTGCATTCACACACTGCACTTCCTTCATGTCTTTACCTTTATCATTTGTGTTTCATACTAAACAGCTTGGCTAGAAATCAGCAGACCCAAATCCATCAATGTTGTCAAATAATGTATATTTCACACAAATCCTTGCTTGGTGTCTTTATTTGTACTGAGGTTCAGAATTAAAATAGTGTTTTTTGTGCCATGTAATATTTGTAGTCTTGGTGAAAATACTCACAGCATAAACAAATGATTCAAGAAAATACAGTGATATACAGATTAACCACATGAACAAAGTTATTCCAGTTTTTAAAAAACCTGAATATTACATCCACACTGATGCAGATATATTGCACAACATATATTTTTCCTCTACATTTGAGCCTCTAATCCACATGTAAATTACATTTTTAGTTTGCAAAAATGTTTTTCCAAAGTGTGTGTCTATCCATGTGAGAGAGATTGTAAAACAATGGCTTCATATTCCATTATGCTCATTTCTCATTGCTCTGTGTAATGAAGCTGCACCTGAAACATTGAATACAGGTGTCTAAATAAATCAGTGTTTGAACTGCAGTGGATCGAGGGCAGCACAGATACCTTTAAGAGACAGATGAACCAGAATCATTGTCAAATTCACATTATCTAATGAATACACTTCAACAACCTGAACCAATACTTACCATAACTTCAGTTTGTAACTTAACTTGTTGCTGCTTTTCTCCTTCATGACAGATTAAAGCCTCTATGTCTGCTACATTCAACATTATCCAAGGTGTCCACAGTTACATCTGAAACAATATTATGAAGTGTTTGTACCAGTTTCTCCTTTTACATTGTCATGTGGACAGAGATATTTTGGAAAATCAAAGTTGTATAGTCATAATAATAAAAAAATAACAATCTTGAGTAAAATAACTGTAGGAATATGAATAAAAAATCTGTGTCAATATTAAAATCTTCTATGAAAAGTAATGAAGTTCAATTCCACCTTATAACTACATAATTATAATTACATACTGTATTTTTCCACACTTATTATGTATTTGTCTTTAAAAGAGTGATATTTTGCATTTTTTAAATGGAATTATACATTTTAAAACATTTCCCGGTGGTCTACATAAACTGTAAATGCTATGCTTGGGTCTGAATTTGTCATTAATTAAACTCTACAGGTCTATCTTCAACCCTATTTTGTTCAGCCACTTGTGTTCAACCAAGGACTGAACATTTTAGGTAATCAGCTTGAAGTATGGCCATATTTTCAGTATGGACTACAACCGCTGCTGCTGACAAACAATTATGTCATACTCGGAGAAATGTTCGTCAGAAGTCTTGACCTTATATGTGTAAATGTCGTAACGTAACTAGTTATAAAACCTAACAAATTAAGCAGGAATTAATTTGTCAAGAAATGTCAAGAAAATGGCCCCTAATGACCAACTGATAAGTGAATGCCTCAGGCAACAAAAGCCCAGTAAGGACAAGGAGCCTGAGGGGCTATCATGGAAGGACAAGCCCCTGCATGGCATGTACCACCGGCAAATTGAAGAAGTGGCTGATATTGAGAAAACACACCAGTGGCTGGAAAAAGCTGGACTGAAAGACAGCACAGAGGCACTACTCATGGCTGCACAAGAACAGGCCCTGAACACCAGAGTAATAGAGGCCAGGGTCTACCACACCGGACAAGACCCCAGGTGTAGGCTGTGTAGAGAAGCCCCTGAGACAGTCCAGCACATCACAGCAGGTGTAAGAGGCTGACAGGCAAGGCATACATGGAGCAGCATAACCAGGTAGTGGGCATAGTGTACAGGAAGATCTGTACTGAGAATGGACTGGAGGTCCCAGGATCCAGATGGGAGACACCCCCGAAGGTAACAGAGAACAAACAAGCCAAGATCCTGTGGGACTTCCAGATCCATACCGATAAGATGGTGATGGCTCTAAGTCTGACATAGTGGTGGTGGATAAACATCAGAAGATAGTGGTAGTGATAGATGGAGCAATCCTAAGTGATAGCACCATCAGAAAGAAAGAGCATGAGAAGCTGGAGAAATACCAAGGGCTGAAAGAGGAGATAGAGGAAAATGTGGGGTGTGAAGGCAACAGTGGGAGCAGTAGTGATCATGGGCACCAGGGGCAGTGACCCCCAACCTGAGTGGATGGCTCCAGCAGATACCAGGAACACATCAGAGATCTGAGTCCAAAAGAGCGCAGTCCTAGGAACAGCTGAGATCCTGCACAGAACCCTCAGGCTCCCAGGCCTCTGGTAGAGGACCTGAGTCTGAAGAAGGCACCGCCCAGGAGGGCGAGAAGATATATATATATATATATATATATATATATATATATATATATATATATATATATATATATATATATATGTATATATATATGTATATATATATTTTTTTTTTGTTTGTTTTGTTTTTTTTTTTGTTTGTTTTTTTTTTTGTTTTTTGTTTTCGTTTACTGTATTGATAATTTCTTTCCAACTGCTTTCATTGTACTTGAATGGAACAGCTGTAACACCCAATCCAATAATTTCTCCCTGGGATTAATAAAATATTCTGATTCTGATAAATTACATTGTATTGATGAAATAATTAAACTAGCTTCATTACTTATATGGAGTATTTTTACCTTTCAAGACTAATCTCTCTCATAAGAGCTATCCACTGCATAATAGTTTTCATAGCTGAGTTTATTTACTTTACTTTTAAAATGTTTCCCACTTTTAAAAGCAGTCATCATCAGTGTATACTGAGGACAAACCGATGCTATATAACCTTCACACTCACTGCTGCAACAATGTGCTGAAATAAATGAAATTTCTGGCTGTTGACTGAAGAAACACTGTTGTCATCAATTATATTGTTGAGTTTTCTCTCCTCAGCTTTCTCGTTCTTTGACTAGTGTGAGCGTGTGCAGCGGAGAGAGGGAGCGCACACTGTACATGAGCATAGTTGAAAGTGAAGTGTGTGTATTTCCACATGTGTATAAGAAACAATCTGTGTTTGTGTCTAATCTTTTTTTCTCTCGCAGAACAACACAAGAGAAGGGGCTCCCTGTAAAGTCCAATAAAAGTGATTAAAAAAGACAGTGGTGGTACAGGGGTACCGCGGAGCAGCTGCAAACCTCCCAAAAAGCTGTAATTACTTTTCCCTTCATCTTTCCCTCTCTCACCCTCTCCCAGAGTCTGATTACTTACCTAGGAGAAAATCTAATTGACACAGCAAATTGGCAAACACACTCTGAGAACTTCTGCACCAAGCCAGTCGATGCTGACTAGATAATTGGAAGAAATACAGCTTTTGCACCTTGCATGGACTTTGTGGGAGGGTTTAAAAGGGGATGTGGTATCTGTCTTTTCAGACTGGTGATTAGAATCAAATAGTCAGTAATTACAGATTGGAGCACCACTGGGAAGGCTAAAGACCCAGAAAGAAACAGGCTGAGGAGTTATTTGTGGAGACTTTCTCCGCTTTGCTTGTTAAGACACATTCCAGATTTGTTTTAGGGCCACTTTATAACGTTGTTTTGAACGGCCCCATGTGCCGTCTGTGTTTGCACTGTTCTTATTTGTTTACCTAGATGCAGCAGTTGAAGTTCTTTGTGTTTGTTGAGGCAGTGTCTTTAAGCTTGTTGTTGTTGTATATTTTTGTTTGTTTCGCAAGTTTTCATGCTTCTACACCACAAATGAAAGTTTTATCTTTCCTAAAGGATAAATTACACATGCGCTTGAATTCACATATACTGAATATGCAGTCTTTTCTCACAGTAACTAAACTGGAAATCCTATTATGTTTTCAAGTAAATGTCTCCCACATTATGATTTGCTATGAATGTAATTTGATTATGTAATTTCTACACTGATGGATCTGCTGCTTTTTTCACAATGGTGGCCATCATCACCTTCCTTAAATAATTGCAAAAGTCATTTTTTGACAATACTCAGGTTCTGGCTAAACTTTTTGTGTTTCCTGAAAAATCTGAAGAATATCTTAAACAATTACTCTTAGGCAATTTGACTCCTTCAAAAAGGGGCTAAAAACATTCCTGTTTGGACAGGCTTTTTATGGCCCACCATGATGCTTTGTTTTATGCACTTAGTCTTTGAATCCTGATACAGTATTTTATGTTTTATTGGACTGTCTTCTCTCTGTAGCACTTTGACATTCTACTGAATGAAACGTGCTTTATAAACACAATTTATTATTATTATTATTATTATTATTATTATTAATAATAATAATTTTAGGAAGAAGACAATATGCAAAACATTTTTTTTACCGAGGTTCAGGAAATAAAAGTGCTTTTCTTAAGTGTGGGAAACTTGGTTAAATTAATAATACATGTCCTGTGTATCATTTCTTGTTATACAGTTGTGGAAAAAATTATTAGACCATCAAAAGTCATCAGAAATAATGGTTATGCAATCAAGGACTAACTCCTGTGTGTATCATGTGATTAAAACAGACAGAAAAGAAAACATGGAATGCCTAAAAACACTGTTTTTGTCAGTACAATGCCATAGCTATTGATGTAAGAACTGAAGTGATTTTGGTTATTATCAAGAAAACCATGGAAAATGGTTAGATATCAGCTCTTAAATTAAACTTTTATGAGCTATTTTTGTTGTTATCATTATATTTGTCCAAACAAATCTACCTTTCGTTGTACCAGGCATTAAAATGAACAAGAAATTGAAGAAAACAAGGGTGGTCTAATCATGTTTTCTGTGACAATATTCTGTGTACTTTTTTCTGTATTGACCCAAGCCCTGGTATAATTCTCCACACATTATCAAAAGCTGCCAGTGCTAAAACCTAACTATAAAAACTTTAATAATGCTGTTGTCCTATCCATTAGAGGCAGGAAATGGAATTTATGATTTTGTTGGCAAGAAAAATAAAATTGGAAATAAAATTAATTAATAACCCTTTATGATTTTGTAGAAATTAAATGGAATGCCACCCACATTATGTCTGCATGCCTTCTGTTGTAGGGTTTATATATGAATGTATATGATGAGATACAGTGTTGGTATATGTATTAACCTTATGTTTGGGTACAATGTTCTGACATTAACTTTATATATTCATTTAAGACACAGATTTGATCAGTCATTAAGCCCCAAGTTGAAAATGTGTCATTTCATTATACTTAAATACAATGTGTGGGAGTAAATCACACATGTGCAAACAAGTCACAAATCTTTATTGCCTGATCAACACTAACATGGACATTTTTCTAAACAGGAACTGCAGACAAGGAGCACTGGACAGCCCTGTCAGGTGCCAGAGGAGCAAATGGGAGTTTATATGCCTTGCTCAACGGCACATCAGCCAACAGTTTCTCTACAAATCCGGGAAATCCACACAACCTTCATTTTACAAAAATCTCAAAAATTAATACAAACTGAACAAGGCGTGAGTTTCAAGCTGAACAGTAGCTAAAACATTTACATTGCTGATGGTAGTGGAATGTAAGTAACTATTTTTTAACTATTTTTTGGAGTTCGGTAATTATCTGAGAGCTTTATGAATGACTTGAATATTTTGTGATGGCCCTGACCAGTTGGTTTGCTGGGTATTGTTGGTGTGTTTCTGTTGCAGAGGATTGGATACATCTGGTGCTGCCAGGAGGACATGGTTTGGTGCCTTGGAGGTGTGGCTGATTGGGATTGCTGATGAGCCACACCTGGTTGGGAGGTCATATAGGCCAGGCTTCTGCTGGATACTCTCTCTCTCTCCCTGGGCTGCTACTCTTCACATCTCGTCAGCCATGGCTGGACCCCTTGTACTTGTAAAATAAAGAATGTTCATTCTGTTGATGGCAAGACAACCGTGTGGTCTCACCTATGTGCTGTTGTGGCCTAGACGAGTTGGGCATAACAATTTCTTTTATTTTTGTGCCGCTTTATACACATTTCAAAAGCACTTCAGTTCAATGAAATCCTCGTCCATCTCGAAATGTGTTGATTTTGAATGACTGCAATGAATTTAAAAATAAAGTATTGAAGGTCAAGTTTAAAATTTTCTTCCTTCTAAATAATCTTAGAACTAACAAAGTCTGTTGGATTTAATGGAAAATGCATCATCACAAAGCCTGATTTTCAGAACTCAAGAAAAGTTTGCAGATACATGGTTCTGAGTCAAGTAGGTAAACTAGGTAAATGTAGTAGATAAAGTAGGTAAAATGTAACTTAGGTATGAACGCAACACTAAAATGAGTCCAAAAACACCACATAACAAGTGGTGTCAGGCACAACAAACCCCACTCCTCACATGTATAGCAGCTTATTCTGCCATCGATCCAGCTGATGTCATCATGTCTATGCATGTGGTGATGTCAGCATATCAACTGCCTCTATATATGTGCCAAGTTTGAAGTAAACTGAAACAAACTTGATGTTTTTATAGACATATGATATTTTGCCTTTTATAAGTAAATGGGAGAAGAAAAAAGATATAAAAAAATTCATAAAAAATTTTAACTTTGACCTACTTTTCCCAAAATGTAACCACATCTATTTTTGGTCACTGGCAATCTGTAAACCCAATTTGGTATGAATTCAATAAATAGTTTTGCTGCTACAGACATGTGAAATGTCACCCATGATAAGTAAATGGGGCAAAGATTGTAAAAATTCATAAAAATTTGAACTTTGGACTACTTTCCCCAAAATGTAATCAAATCTATTGTGGGTCACTGGCAATCTATAAACCCAATTTGGTATGAATTCAGTCAATAGTGTTGCTACTTAAGTGGAAACAAACACACAAACAAACTGAAACCAAAAACAATACCCCTTGCCTCTCCTTTGGGGGCAGGGTAATAAAAACACATAGAAGGGCCATTTTAATTTTTACTAAACTAAACCTAACCCTAATCCATCCATCCATCCATCAGAATGTAGAACACGACTTCCTACTTGACCTCTTTCAACCTTTTCATGCATAGTTGTCACTCCAGTGGACAGTTCTTCTCCAGCTGTTCTCTTGTATATTTATAGGCTTTGTTGTTGTAGTTCCATATCAGCCAACACAGTGGACGCTTATGCACCATCCCATACACTAACATTCATACCATTACTATAACTTTGCTGTTCTTGATAAACCTGATCTGCAGTAACATGTTTAAGTGTAAATCAATTGTTATTTGTTAGACAAAAAGAGTTATTTTTTTGCATATTATATGAGGTAATAACTAGCATTAGAGTATGTTAAAATGTAAGAAAACATCGAATTAGCATCCTTAAAAATGTCTTTATTTCATTGTTTTCATTTTAATTTCTGATATTGGGTTTTAAACACATGTTTCTTTACTTAAAAAAATTAAATGCATGGACATTTATGTAACTCCATGAAAAAAAAATAAATAAACTTGATCACAATTTTTTTTATGCCTAAGGAGGTATAAAAACACTCCAGAAAAAAAATCTTGACTAAGGTTCTCATAATTCATGCATGAAAGGGTTAATGTACTGTATGTGTTCTACAATGTTCTACTTTATCAGATCTGGTGACTTTTAAAGGATCTAATTAGAATATAGAACACCAGTTTCTTTATCGCATGTCGGTTCAAGAATGTTCATGTATCAGACCTACATGGATCTAAATCCATTCTAACCTGCTTAGTAATAGGCTAAGTAAGATGTTTTAGTGTGTCCAAAATGATAGTATGAAACCAATACTATGTGGATTTCATACTATTTTTGGGTAGATATTACAGTCTGCCAGCTCTGGACACTTCACCAGCATAAATGTCCCATAATGCAAAGCCGTCATGGTAATGACAGACCTTGACAGAAAGTAAAAAGAACCTAAAAGCTGATAGTCAGTGGAATTACATGCATTACAGTATAATCCATAGTATTACACACACATTGACACAGTTTTTAGTGTCACAGAGATGCAAATACATGACGGTACAGTATTACACAGATACCAGTAGAGGTGAAACAGACCAGTTACCAAGGTTACACGCATCAGCTGATGAGAAAGCTTTCAGGAAATCAATATATTCGCACCCGGAGCGGTGCTTTCAGAAACATGCATTCTACTATTAATTTCACTAAAATGTGCTGAATGCTAATATAGATTTTATGTGTGCTGAACATTGTGATTTCAGACAGACCATAGATGACTTCAGAAATTTGGCATCAGTCAAACACAGAGACAGACCCGACAAGCAGAGTCGATCATAGACCCAAACTGAGGAAATTATCTCTTTAAAATGGACTGATAAGAAAAAAAAGGAGACTACAAAAAGTGAACAGCAAAGAATTCAAGGCAGCATCAACCTGCACAGGAGACGCTGATGAAAACCGAAAACCAAAACAGACTGAAATGAGAATAATATCTGGGATGATGACACCATAAAGACCACAGCGGTAAGTAACCTGCAGCTTCATGATGCACAGTAGCTACAGATGGAGGCAAATACAAACCCAGGATTCTGGAAAAACAAAAAAAAAAAAAAAAAAACAACGTGGGATTATGGGTTGTTCCAAATATTTAATTTGTGCAAATATTTAACTCTCAGCTAAAAGTCTGTACAGCCTTAACAGCCATTTGTTATGTTTGTTCCACTGAATGTTTGAAAGTCTGCTCTGTGATGCTGTTGACAGTTGTCTAAACAAGACTCACAAACCTGAAATTAGATTTTAAAGCCCTGAGTGAAAACACAGATGGATTCAGAAGGTCATTGTACCTACAAGGAAAATATTCTCAGAGATCAAAGTGAGACCATCACATGGCTGTGTCAAAGCAACCCAGACCTTGAAATGATTAAACTGACATAAAAAAAAAAAAAGAAAAAAAAAAAAGATCCTTCTACAGATTCAACCATGGCATTCAGGTATTATTATATGAGAAGTTACTTCATAAGATCTATTCATTTTTTGTATGACAAAATCTTGACATAAAAGTAGTAAGTTTAAATAATTAAGTTAATCTGTGCATCCCTGTTATTACTATGTTAATTTCCTAAGTGTAACAACACTGAAAACTCTATATGTCAACTTTTATTCAAATACAAATAATTGTATGAGCTCAGTAAATAGAGATACAAAAGAAGTATTCTCTCCAGAGATGATGACGCTGAACAAGGATGCTGGTGTAGAAATTTTAAGTTTTCACCACGCAAAACCACTTCATTTTAGTGAATGAACTATATTAGATTTATATAGGAGTTTTCTATTAATGTACAGCTCTGGAAAAAAATAAGAGACCACTGCAAAATTATTGCTTTCTCTGATTTTACCATTTATAGGTATGTGTTTGAGTAAAAAGAACATTTTTGTTTTATTCTCTAAACAACCGACAACATTTCTCCCAAATTCCAAATTAAAAAATGTTTTTTAGAGCATGTATTTGCAGAACAAGACACAGGGTCAAAATAACAAAAAGATGCAGGTGTTTTCAGACCTCAAATAATGCAAAGAAAACCAGTTCATATTCATTTCTAAAACAACATAATACTAATGTTTTAACTTGGGAAAAGTTTGGACATCAATATTTGGTGGAAAAACCTTGATTTTCAGTGACAGCGTTCACGTGTCTTGGCTCTCCACCATTGCTGTTGGATGACTTTATGCAGCTCCTGGCACAGAAATTCAAAAAGCTCAGTAATGTTCGATGGCTTGTGACCATCCATCTTCCTCTAGAAGTTTTCAGAGTGGGTTCAGGTCTGGAGATTGGGCTGACCATGACAGGGTCTTCATTTGGTGGTCCGTCATCCACACCTTTATGGACCTAGCTGAGGCCAGGAGCCTTGTCCTGATAGAAAAACCAGTTCTCAGAGTTTGGGAGCATTGTCAGAGTAGAAGTCCAGTAGTTTTCAATAGTTATTTTAGGATTCCAATTACTTTTGTGGTACTAACAGCACTGTTTTTGTCTATTGTAAAACGATAGCGATGGCCACAGTAGAGAATTTTATACATCTACTTCTTAAATAAGACAGGTTTTTATTCAGTAGAATAAGGTGTGCTTGTTTTGGAATTCAACAGACGCAGGAATGGAATGGCTGTCATACATGGAGACATGCTGATTTCGGAGGAAATTGCAACGGTCTCTGAATTTTTTCCAGAGCTGTACCCTCAAAGTGTGTACAGTGGATCCATTATTCATTCACACTCTGGTGGTGGTAAACTACATTTGAAGCCACAGTTGCCCTGGGGCAGGCCGACAGAAGCATGGCTGCCAAAACCCGCCAAGCAGCCCCTCCAACACCACCACCAAACATTCACATACCACTGTGAGTAGCAGGTGATGTGTCTTGCCCACGAACACAACGGCACATGACTAGGACAGAGCAGGATTCAAACCACCAATCCTTTGGTTTGGACAACCTGCTCTAGCCACGGCCGCCCCACTGTCCTGAACTGGATGAGTTGCTTCACATTCTGTCCTCATGTCCTGAGAAAGAATGGCCAGGAGCTACAACCTGCTGCAGCAAATATGGTTAGTAAACCATCTTATCCAGAGGCTGAACCTGAGGCTGTTTACATTCCAACACCGGCACCGGAAACCAGTGACTACTGTGATTCCTGTGGAACACCTGGTCCCAGTTATAGGTGGAGGAGTTGATCCATGTAGACATCAGTCGCTTTTCCGTTGACCCTCAAATTGCACGAATATAACTTGTGCATCAAAATTTACCTAATGGAAAAATGACAATTTCGCCAAAACTCTTGTTTTTTGATTAAAAGTTTTTGCGCTGGCAAGAGGGGTTTTTTCAGGTGTAGTGCAGTTGGTATATCATGCAAAACTGCAATGGAAACACCTTTTACTGCAACTAGAGTCACATGATTTTAAAAAAAAAAATGGATGATGACGGATGTTACAACAAGCAAAGAAGAGTTTTAAAAGAAACATGGCACAGTATGTGTGGACAAACCAGGAAACCAAATAATTTTAAAATTATCTCCGCCAAGGAGGTTATGTTTTTGTTGGCGTTGGTTTGTCTGTTTGTCTATGTGCAAGATAACTCAAAAAGTTATGGACGGATTTGGATGAAAATTTCAGGAAATGTCGATACTGGCACAAGGAACAAATGGTTAAATTTTGGTGGTGATCGGGGGTGAGGGGGCCACCGATCTGCCTTGGCGGAGGTCTGCGCTCTACGAGTGCTTTTCTAGAAAAGACAGCGCAGACCTCCGCCAAGGCAGATCAGTGCCCCCCCCCCCCCAACCCCCGATCACCACCAAAATTTAATCATTTGTTCCTTGTGCCAGTATCAACATTTCCTGAAATTTTCATCCAAATCTGGGGCACCGATCTGCCTTGGCGGAGGTCTGCGCTTTCCGAGTGCTTCTAGTTTAGAATGAGATAGAAGCGTAATATATAATAATAATGAATATATCTGTAAATCAACACGATATTTACGTTCATTGCCATGCTTATGGAACGACTTCTCATGTCATCTCGCAATAATAAATAAACAAATCATCGCATTTGTGATTTAATGGAAAAACCGACATTACACTTCTGTTTTTTCGATGTTTAGTAAATATTGGTAAAGTTTAGCACATATGTCCAATGGAAAAGCCACTATTGAAGTCCTCAAACTCAAACAGAAGGAGGAGAACAAAGATTATTCTCAGCAAAAAAGTTAAACAGCTGGAGGTCGCCCTGGAGACAGAGAAGGGGAGACCCATTTTCTGAGATGTGCATGACAAGACGATATGACGTTGAAGGATTGACTAAGTGAGGAACACAAGGCCCTTAAGGACAAGAGCCAGAGAGGGAGAAGGACAGATATGCAGAGAACTGGAGCAAAAAAAAAAAAGTCTGTACCAAAGAATCCTTCAGCTCTGTAAATGTTGCTAAATGACCCTGACATGCTGCTTCCACTTCCTCCACCCGCCTTTCATCCACCTGCACCCTCCGTCCTACACCAACTGTTTCTGCACATTCTACACACTGCAGAGGATGGGCTGGTGTGATTCCTTTGTTTTGCTTTTCTAAATATATTGTTGTCTGGGTTTTCAGTCTCACACTAGGTTCTGTAGAAGCCAATTCAGTGCATCTAAATGAACAACCATGCAGCGTTTTAGCAAAATGAACTAGGTAAGAGACTTGCTTTGCACTCCGAGTGGGCATTATTCAAAAGGGTGTAACATCCTGTGAAACCTGTACAAATTATACAAAACGATCCTCGCTGCAGAAATTGAATGGCGCTTCTCTCCACAGTTTCATCTGTTTTTTGGGGGTTTTTTTTGTTACATGTAAAATGAATATTTACTGAGACAAGCAACAAATTGACATCTTCCTTCCTTATATTTACACTCTGACTTTGACCAGTATGTGTTCAGTTACATATGAAGTCATGTTTAATCTGGATTTTTTTTGTTTTGTTTTGTTATAAGTAAGTAAAGTTTATTTATAAAGCTTTTTTCACAGATAAAAATCACAGTAACACTTTATAATAAGTACACACTATGAAGCATTAGTTAAGCATTAACAAATACTGAATTCATCATTTATAAAACATATTTCTGACATGAATACTCATTAATATATGGTTTATCAGCACAGTTATAATGGTTTTACTCATCATTAATAAGCTCATCTGCAATGTGCTTAATGATTGTATTTTCATACTTTATAAATTATGGATTCAGCATTTAAATATTTAGTATTCAGACAGGTACTAATGGTAAGTGGATATGTTAGTGTGTATTTTATACTAACTCACACATTTATTTTCCCATAGATGTACTATAAATAATTATTAATGCAAGAATTCATTATTTCAGGTAGTTATAAAGCACTTACTACTCATTAATTAAGTTTATGATGTGAGCTCATCTAAAGTGTGCGTTATCTATGCCATATAAAACATTTACAAATGAGATTTAAAGGTTGGCAATGTCTAAAGACTCACAAAGTCTCAGTTATTCTAACAAAGGGAAGACACAGCACATGGGATTATCAAACAAACTGCATGATTGAATGATGAATGATTAAGAATGATTAGTAAAACCATTATAACTGTGCTGATAAACCATATATGAATGAGTATTCATGTCAGAAATGTGCTTTATAAATGATGAATTCGGTATTTGTTAATGCTTAACTAATGCTTCATAGTGTGTACTTATTATAAAGTGTTACCAAAATCACAAAGTGCTGTACAGGGTGGGGAAGCAAAATTTACAATATTTTGAGGCAGGGATTGAAAGACAGTGTATGACCAATTAGTTTATTGAAAGTCATGAGAATTTATTTGCCACAAGAAAACTGACATAATAGAAAATGTTTTTATTCTATGTGTCCTCCTTCTTTCTCAATAACTGCCTTCACACGCTTCCTGAAACTTGCGCAAGTGTTCCTCAAATATTCGGGTGACAACTTCTCCCATTCTTCTTTAATAGTATCTTCCAGACTTTCTCGTAATAGTTTTGCTCATAGTCATTCTCTTCTTTCCATTATAAACAGTCTTTATGGACACTCCAACTATTTTTGAAATCTCCTTTGGTGTGACGAGTGCATTCAGCAAATCACACACTCTTTGATGTTTGCTTTCCCGATTACTCATATGGGCAAAAGTTTCTGAAAAGGTATGGATAATAGTGTTAGGTATGATTATGACATCAATATATGTTTAGTTTCAGAACAACTGACGTAGTGCCTGCCGAGAAAAAACAACTAAATGTTCATTGTAAATTTTGCTTCCCCACCCTGTACATAAAATGGGTACAATACAACAACAAAAGAATAATTTTATAAAATAAATAAAAAGGATAAATCCATCAACCAAAAGCTTTCCTAAATAAAAACATCTTGAGCTGCTTTTTAAAAGATATATAATAGAAATACAATTAGAAATAGTGAGATATTCTAGATTTGTCTTCATTGGTTATTTTCTATCCCACTACATTTGAATACCAACTGGATGTCAAACTGGACTCAGATAAATGCCAACAAAAATGAAAACAAAATCAGTTCTACTACAGAGATGTCATGATGCATCATAGCTACATTATTATAGGTTTTCTTGGAGCTTTTGACCTCTGGTTGCCTCTTTTCTCTCTCTGACTGCACAGTGGAGCTTAAGGGGGGGTCAGGTTGGTTAGTGCAGAGGTCTGGCACCCCCTCCACCCCCACCTCCAAGCGTATAAGAGCAATGGCAGACAGGTTCCCCTGGGCGGTCTGACCAACACGGTGACCCTACTGACAGGAAGAGAAGGAGATGATGAAACACGGGAACAAGAGGGAGAAAATAATGGAATGAATTTGTTTTGAGGGAGAGGGGAAAGAATGGGGAGAGATGAAAGTAGGAAATATAATGGACAGAAAAAAGTGAGAGACACAGGCAAGTGGGAAAGAAAGTGAAAATGAGAGATGGAACAAGAGGAACGCAGAGTACAGAAGGAAAAAAAAAACATAAAGAAAAGTGACACAGAGGGAAACGTGTGACAACCAGGGACTAAATCCACAGAGACAAAGGACCAAAGGAAGCGAGGCAGAGAGGTCGGACAGTAGCTGTGACTGCTGTTGTACAGAACAGGCCTAAAGGCTGTCACAGACCAGTCCTCCAAATGTCAGCCCAGTCAGGACCACCCTGGGAAGCCAGTAAGACCCCCCTGGGACCTCCAGAAAAACAGATAACAACTGACATGGGAGAGCTGAGCTGCCACTAGCACACACACTACTAGCCTGTGTTTGGAATAGTTGTGTTGCCGTGCTCCCTCATCTACATGGGTCACAGTCTGTTTTCAGACTCCGCCGCTTGGATTTTTCTTCAGAAACTAATTCCGTTGGACTTGGTAGACTTTGTTTCTACAAAACCTAAGACAGGCTGCAACAAGGATGATAGAGGGTGATAGTAAAATGGCCTCATTCTTTCAGTCTGTTACTAATGCAGAGATGAAGAAGCAAACTATCCAGTCCAGAGAGCTGTCAGGAAGCATGCGAGGGAAAGAGATGCAGAGAAAGTGATGCTTACGATAAGGAGACACACAGACAGAGATGGAGGAAGCAGAAAACAAAAGCGATAGACAGAGCGAGAACAAAGCACCCTATCCTCGTCCAGGGATGGAGGCAAAGAGAGAAATTGGAGCCAAGGGGAGAGGGAAGAAAAAATGGAGGCAAGCAGGAAAGAGCAGTCTGATTAATTGAGACAGAGTCAACTGACCGCAAGTCATTAAGCTGCCACTGGGCTGAGCGCCAGTCACTATTCATTCTCCTCACTAGCACTCTCTGCTCCTCCGCTCTGAGCCCTGTATCATCCCTGCGTCACCTCCCTGCTTCTTTCACACACTCACTAACACATGGGCGTAATTCCTTCCAGACAAGAAGCTCTTCTCAAAAAGAACTTTTGTCTTCATTAGGCATCCACTCGGAGGGATGTCATTTGGGATGGCTGCTCTTGAGTGTAGGATGACAAATGATGATTGTTTCGCCGCACTGAGGCCAAAAACAATGCGCCTCACTAGTCTGAAGAAATATAGGGGGTGGATGACATAACATAAGCCGTTTTTACAAATGGAAAATGGAACAGTGCTGGTTGGTTTGAGATGTTTGTGTAAGACATGTGGTTATTTCGGCACCAAATGTAGAGGGAGCAGCATATTTGACGACACTGGTGACATGGTTGTTTTGGACTGGATTTTCCAATTTTGCACTTATACTAACTAGAACCACTAGATGAGAACTGAGCTGAATGGAAGAGGAAGAGGTTAGATACACCCATGCAATGGAAAAATATATCACATAAGCCATAGTCTTTGTTCCTGAGCTCATAATAAGTGAATGTAATAGTGTTTGTATTGTGGTGCTCAAAATGCACTGTAGGAAAACTAATCCACTACTAATAATAATAATAATCACTGTGCTATTCTATTGCAGATCTCTACATTAAGCTGTGAAAAAAGTGACAAGTAGCTCTGGATGGAAATGAACCTTGTGTGTATAATGTGTCACTAGAAGATACCTTTCAGTCTGACAAGTACAAATTTTAAATAGAAAAATAGAAATGGATGCTTCCACGAAACTGGGTTCATTTTCGTACCTGGCACTTTTCCTGCTTTTTGGACCTAATAATAAAAGAGAAATTTAGACACATTTCCCCCCAGGATGTACCTAATGATGACCTCAGATAAATGTAAAAAAAACCCAAAACAAAACATTACACTCTTGCTATGAGCCATCCCAAAATTAATGAATTTTTAATAAAATATCGGGGCCTAAAATAGGACCAAAGGACATGAAAAGCTACCTAGGTGTCAGTGCATTTGATCTGGAACACATGGCTGAAAATGGTCTTATATACAGCGATAAATAAAGACACTGTGTTAAATTTGATGATCCTAGTGGTTTTTCTAATCCAGACGTGGGTTTTTCATGAATCTCAGTCTCATTCCAGGTTTCATTTGGAATCCATCGTGTCCATTCACCATTTAATCGCATAAAAAAAAGTGAGTGATTTTGCAACAGTGGTCATTTTTGTGAAACACTCTGTCTTGCATAATTAGTTCAATTCTCAAAATGTACCTGTGAGAGAATAAAAAGATATTCAAAAAAATAGTGGACTGTAATTTTCCCATCCTTTTTGCTGTGTTACATGTGGATTTTTGTATAAAAATAATATAAGAAAAAAAGGTATCCCACACACTGTCCATTCAACTTGCAAAAAACTTTAATACAGCATAGCTAATGTAGGATAGCAAAGTTTCAGTCCTCTGAACCTTTTTCAAGCAGAGATTTCTCTGCTTGAAACAGGTTTTTTGTAAGTTGAATGGACAGTGTGCAGAATACCTTTTTTCCTCTTCACTCATACCTCATGCTCCTACGCACCTGTCCCCTGAAGACTTTTTAGGTGTGCACCAGCCTCCATACATTATAAAAATAATATAACAATGTGTTTTATCTGAAAATAGTTTCTCTTTTATCTCAGTAAGTATTTATTTTTAAAATAGACCTAAAATGCTTCCAAACTTGCTTCATAATGTCTACATCTGGTTTGAATTTTCGCCCCTCTGTCCTGTTTTTAGGTACCACTTTCATAGAAGCACCCAAATAGAAATGCCAATAGATTATTAAAAGCACAGCAAACACAAAGTGTGGGCTGTGTGGGGCCACTTTATATGTTGGAAGGTTATCGTCATAGATATTGTGAGGCCTGCTGTTATGTCCCGTCTTTAAGAGAAAAGTAAAATCTGGCTATTCTCTCTGGCTCTTGTAAGACTAGTCAGTAAAAGAACATCCTCTTTGTAACGCAGCCATCCATCACCCATACTGGGATCCATTCCCATGTGAACATAGTGCAGCAGGCAGTCGGGCCACCACACATCACAGGTCCCATGGCGGCTCTGGTCCAGACAGCCCAAGCGGCGCAGCCCGGGGCTGTGTCAGTAAAGCAGGGCTCGCCGTCCTTCCCAATAGCATCCTTAAGTCCATATCCGCTCACGTTGTTAGCTTAACAGTCCTTCAGGGCCTCTGTGTTGGCCAAGGCAAATATCTACTATTTGATTTAGAAAAAGACAGAGAAAGACATAGATCAGGAAAAAAAAAAGTGAATTTGTTTATTTACTTGTGAATGTGGAGCATATCCAAATCAGAATTCTGACTTTAGCCCTGAGCCACAATGACCTGTGATGTGATGTCAACATAGTTAGTATATTGTAAACAGGTTCATATGTAGTGGTAAGAGCAACTCATTATTCCTATTCCTCTCATGTGTTTATTTCTGTGTGTTTTTATGTGTTCTTATCTGTTTGCCCTAACCTCCTTTATTAATAAACCAATACATGCAATGATAGATACTGAATGCAAATTTAAAGCATAGTTACACATCATTATGGAGTTGACCTTTGTATGTTCATATGAACAGTTTGGAATATGTGAACACTGCAGATGCAGAAACAACAGCAGAGCAGCAGCAGAAGAAATGCACTGAATAAACAAACCAAAAACATCCCTGATAATCACATCAAGATTGGTGAGATACATTTATCACTTAGAAGCAGTATCTTGTTTTCAGGAAGGCTTCGTCAACACCCTAATCCAGTTCCCCTCTAGCTGTAGGGTTGAGGTCAAATGTGAAATTAGTGAGACAGAATGGTGTGCAAATAGTGTCCAGTGTTGGAACTGGCACACACACTCAATTTAGTCCATTTAGATAGCTTTCAATCAGAGACTCCTGGCAAGGTTAAACAGTACTGGCAAGAACATTGTGTTACATGGATAAGAACAGCTAACAGCAAAAGTTGTAGTTCTACTTTAAAGCCAAGTGTCCTCAGGGTCAGTGTATTATTCTCTTCATATAAGTCTTTATTCAGCTCGGAAGATGTGTTAATCTAATCATTACAAAACCACTGCAGACCATGTAGCTGCATTTTAAGGGTGGGTGATATTGGGAATTTTGGAAATGATCTGATACCAAGTAAATACAGGGCTAGTATCGCTGATACCGATACTTTTTACTTGAAATTTCATGATCATTGAGTTATTTTGTGATTTTGCCTTTAGTTAGAAGATTATGATTACAATAAAACACAGGACAAAGATTTTAGGCAAATAAACATGTATTTGTTTATTAACTAAATACAATATAAAACAATTTAACAGTATAAAAATAAATTTGTGGTGTTACGAAAGTGGCAAATGTCTTTGGGGGGGGCAAAGTGTGTTGCACAGACAGACAGACTTGGAGAGAAGCTGCGCTGGCATGAAACATGTAAGGAAATTTGAGTAATTTGCTAGACGTATAGAAGAGAAACTGTAACAAAAGTATCAATCTCATCACACTAGTATTGATCCGATACTGATACTCACCTTGGCGTTGATACTATCAGTATTTAGATCAATACGCCCAGCCATACTGCATTTAGCTAACTAATAAGTTCCAATTACACACATGCACATACAGTACAGTGAACATTATAGAGATATTGAAAACATTCCTGCTGCTGACACTTGCATCTTTTCTCTACTCAACCCATAGTCACAGCTTAAAATAATAACATGGTTGTCCGCCAGCTCAACACCAGGCTTGGCTTGTGTGACACTCCCATCCTCCAGTTACTTCAACACACCCCCTGATGCTCATGCTTCATGCCAGCACACCCAAACAACAACGAAGAGTGGGAGGTGAAGATTCACACAAGCTTACAGAAGCACCAAATAGTATAGAAATAATGCCTCTAACTGTCTTTGGTTTAGAGGTTTGCCTGAACACACAGGCCCATGGAAAGCTTTATATACAGCAACTCCTCCATTTACTGGCTATGGTTTGGTATGGTTTCTATCACTTGCTGTGACAGGATAGGTTATAAAGAACTGCAATGTTAAGGACATCATTTGACTCACTGTAATATTCGACCGTCATCTCTTGCCTATTACAGTATTAGCGGCTCAGTGTCCTTGTGGGACAGTCAGGGCTAATGCTTGATTTCTTAATCTAACTTTGATAGCAGCACTTCTGCATGGTTCTCTGTTCTGGCAGGTGACAATTTAGTTCCGTAAACCATGACAGAAAAGGCAGGGTGCCAAAAAATCTAGGAAAACTTGCAATTTTAACATTGAGACACATCATAATCCTTCTGAATCAGACATAAATGTAGATTTCAGTGATTAATAGCTGGGTCAGTTTTTAGTTTTATACAAATTCTAACATTAACCCAAAACAGCCACTGGCGACCAAAACCATCTACTGACCTAACCTGTTTAAAACCTGTTTGTCCACTAATTCTATCAATACATTTAAATAATTGTTGTAAAATGTAGTTTATCATCTTTTCATGGTCACCAGATATGACCCATCTGGATGTTCAGAGGCTCCGTAGTGAACGTGGAAACACTGTCATCTTCTACAACATTGTTTCGCCAGTAAAACCCATGGAGTTGGATCGATGACAGTGGATGGAAACACTTGTTTTAATGTTCAGTTAATGATATATTTGACTGAAAAAGTATTTTTTTTCCCCTCCATTTTCTCTGTTTTTCATAGAATAACCCTCAACTTTAATTTGAGCTTTTATGGACATCAGTTATCAGGAAATTAAATGTAGGAAAATACCTGATTTTCACTTAAGAATGCAAAATACTGACCATAATAATAAAATAAATGGTGATAGATCACTTAAAAAAAAAAAAAAAAAAAAAATTGAGAGAAAATCATACCAATCAAGATCAAATAATAAACTAATCTCAAAACTGTATAATGAGTTACAAAACATTAGGGGGGAGAGCACAGTGTATATCAAAGAAAAGTGGGGAAAAGGAGGGTAATATCTGCTGCACATTGATGATCGGGTTAAAATCCAAGAGAATTCATGGAAAAGTACTTTCTCACTTAACTGGAGGGAATTTGCATGGAAATGTGTGGTTTGCTTCTTTAGAACACTAGCACAGACAGGTTCAAATGCAGACACATCTTGTTGGAGGTTGTGTGGGATGACTAAGGCTCATAACCATCATGTATTTTGGAGCTATCCTAAACTGTCTCTTTATTGGGAGAAAATAAAACAAAGCACTGATGAAGTGATTGGGATAAGGTTTCCTTTAAATTTTGAAACTATGTTCTTAGGCAAACAACCAGACTGTATAAAAGGATTTTGTAAAAAAAAAAATAAAAAATAAAAAATAAAAATATCTGTTGAATATTTTGTTGGTTGCTAGCAAGAAAGGAGTCACTAGAAAATGGATGACTGACAAACTACCAACATTAGAAGATTGGTTAGAGCTTGTTAAAGAAATTTCCGAGATGGAGAAACTCACATTTGTTTTGAGATTAGACAAATTTGAGGAATGCTGGACACCATGGATGGACTTTATGAACACTCAAAAGGAACAAACTGTGACATCCACTGTTGTTTTGTTGCTATATTACTGTCGTTTATATTAATATATATATATTTTTTACCTCCGCCAAGGAGGTTATGTTTTTGCTGGCATTGGTTTGTCTGTCTGTCCATCTGTGTGTGTGCAAGATAACTCAAAAAGTTATGGACAGATTTGGATGAAATTTTCAGGAAATGTTGATACTGGCACAAGGAACAAATGATTAAATTTTGGTGGTGATTGGGGGTGGGGGCGGGGGGAGGGCACAGGGCCCACTGATCTGCCTTGGCGGAGATCTGTGCTCTCTGAGTGCTTTTCTAGGAAAGAGAGTGCAGACCTCCGCCAAGGCAGATCAGTGGGCCCTGTGGCCCCACCCCCACCCCCAATTGCCACCAAAATTTAATAATTTGTTCCTTGTGCCGGTATCAATATTTCCTGAAAATTTCATCAAAATCCATCTATAACTTCTTGATTTATCTTGCTAACAGGCAAACAAACAAACAAACAGACAGACAGACAAACCTCAAAGGAAACATAACCGCCGCCGTTCCTTGGCAGAGGTAGCAACATTATAAAATGTCATATGTGCATGTGAATGTGAATGTAAAACATGTGAATTCTCCGTTACAAAATCAAATAAAAAATTGTACAAAAAAAAAAAAAAAAAGAAAAATCATTTGGGAACTGACACAAAAGTAGTACTAGGACTTTAAGGGTTAAAAATGACAATGATATTATACTTAGGATTTGATTGTTGATTTTGTACGTCCCTCTATATATATAAAAAAAATAGTCAAAAACCCCAATCGAGTGCATCCCTGTACATAATATTCACCAGAGCATTTCTAAAGGTCAGGGACTCAGTGAGTTTGGAGAGCTGGGCTAAATCTGCCCAGGAGCTGAAGGAATTTTTCTTCGGCGTGACATTTGGGTCACATTTTTTAAATTTAGGAGGTAAAATCTATATGTGTTTTTCTCCGTGTATGGATGTGACTTCATATTAAATTCTGTGATGCGCATTGTCTGCATGGCTGTTTTGGCCTGTCTGTCAGAGGTGTCTCATTACGCTACAATGGCTCACCCTTCTCTCTTCTGTCCGACACCTCAGGAGTGGATCTAGTTACTGGTTAATGGTGCTTACCCACCCCACTTCTTCCACTGAGGACAACCTGACCCAGCTCTGCAGTGAGTGTCTATGAGTCACAGCAGCTATCCGAGTCCAAGTGGGGGTATTTGGTGGCCCACTATGAGCCGTGTGGGCTGTATTTGCTTGGTCTTCTAAATCCAGACGGTGTGGGCCAGTTTGGATGCTGCAGTTTGCTCATCAACTCTGTGTGTATGTTTATGTTTGTACTTGGATATGATTTCACCAGTGCACATGGCTTTGTGTTTACATGACGCCTGCATATGCTGCTGTTTTTCCTTCATCTGTCATCACAGCAGAAAAAGCTGTTTTGATAAACATTGGGAGCTGTTTTGTGGTAATTCCATTACCCTCCTCCACCCCATGTTTTCAAGATGTTTAACCCTAATACAGCAATATTTAGGCCAAGGTTTTTATCGTTAACGAAAACTAACGGAATGACAAAAACTAGAATTGAAAAAACATTTTCGTTAACTGAAATAAATAAAAACTATAATTAAAAGAAAAAATAATAACTAACTGAAACTGTATTGTATGCTTATAAAACTAACTAAAATGGATAAAAATTATGGATAAAATTCCCTTCATTTTCGTCTTTGTCAATGTCGGATTGATACAAAAGCGATTTATTTCGCTCTAGCAATTTTATCTAGCGGCACCATATGATATTTCCATCACTTGTGGTCACTTGTGGTTTACAGTCGTCTTCTGGTCCCCACTCTACCTGGAAACATGGAGACTAAAGTTGGGAGAAAGCAGCAGAGTCCTGTTGGCGATTTATTTGAATACAACGGAGAAGAGGAGAAAAGATATAAAAAACTAAAACTAAGCATTTAGAAAAAAAAAAAAAACTAATAAAAACTAGCAAACCTGCTCCAAAAACAAATTAAAACTAACTGAATTAGAGGGAAAAAAAAGTCAAAACTAAATAAAACTAAACTATAACGAAAAATCCAAAACTATTATAACTTTGATTTAGGCAGACACTGAACAACCAAGGCTCAGCAAGTATGAGTCATCAGTTGTATATCAGATACACTATCCCTTCTTGGGCTCTGTCCAAATGAAGATGGTTTCGATCAGATAGGCGTTTCGTCCACACAAAACCGGCGTTTTCAGTCACTGAAACCACAACTTTTTGAAACCGGGTCTCAAAGTGGATAAATTTGAAAACACCGGTTTTGCGTCTTCGTCTGTACGACCAAACCGCAACTTTTCTAAAACGATGATGTCATAGCAAGACACCACTTCACAACCACGACAACAACAACAATGGCAGACTGCAGTAGTGCTTATGCTACAACAACTATTGAGCTTATTGGAAATATTGATTCCAAATCTTCGGCTACACTTTCATTACAATGAGCAACAAACAACAATAGCTAACAATATTCACTACATGTTCCTGGATCTACTGTGGAGAGGGACAACCAAAAAGGACCAGACCCGCATGCTCCACGTCTTCTTCTCTGTTTATTGCAAGAGAATTACAATGCCACATACAGGCCTGTCACTTGTACCACATCATTTTCAGTGGTTTTCTGTGGTTTCGTGCGGATGCAGATATTTCTTGAAATGACTCTGTGTTTACAGAACATTTTTTGAAAACGACAAAGAAAAAGATCAAATAGGAGAAGATGTGGTTTTGTGTGGACATGGCCTTAGTGATAGATAGATAGATAGATAGATAGATAGATAGATAGATAGATAGATAGATAGATAGATAGATAGATAGATAGATAGATAGATAGATAGATAGATAGATAGATAGATAGATAGATAGATAGATAGATATTTTATTCATCCCAGAGGGAAATTTACAGGTTACTGAGTGTTTACATAGCGTCTGCAGACAATGACAAAGCATAGTTGAGATGATACTGATATACATCAGTGTAATCCACAAAACAGCATCATATTTAAAAGAGGAAAGAATAACAAACACTATACCAAAAAAAAAAGAAACAGGAAAAAAAACACCTCAAAATACTGTATAATCTTATTGTAAAATGACTATGATCAATAAGCTTGAGCCGTTACAGTCGAGTAAATTGTTTTCCTATTATATTCTCCTATATCACTGTGGATGTGATTACACACTCCACAAAAAACAAAGTTAATTTCTAAACTGCCATAGACCCCTTTAAATTAGCAGCACTTAAAAATCCTCAGTAAAAAGTTACCAAGAACCTTGAGTCAAGGCTGATTAGCAGTGCAAAAAACAATTTTACATAACCGAATTGCAATTAAACTCAATAAAGCTTCACTGAAATACGCTCTGTTATATAATAGAGCATTTGCAATGCAAAAACCTAATGGAAAAGCAGAAGAAGCCTTTCCCCTCACTCGCTCACAGGATGCACTTTTAAGCCCCTTTACAGATGCACGAGGAACAATGTTTATACCTTTTTTAATCACTGAAATCAGCACACATTTTTAGAGTCAGTACTGTTTTTACCCAAAAATCATGTATCACTCTTGTTATTTTTAAAGCAAGGTGTAGCTAATAAAAAAATAAATAAAAGTCTTACAGTTGGTGTTGTAAAAGTGTTTGAAGAGGACAAGACATATTTTACAAAATGAAGTTTTGAGTTTATACAGAGAGTAAAAATCAGACCCTTTTTATGTTCCTCTTCCATAACATTGATGAATTTTGAAATAAAATTGTGTTTGTTCAACATAATCACTGGGTACTGTACTATGCACTGTAAATATACATTTATTATTTAAGTTTCAATGTATACAAATACTTGTATAAATTTCTTTTTCTCTTTGTATTTCATGTTTCACACTATATTTTCAGCCTGTCTTCCTGCATTTTATTTTTTGTAACTTGCTGCCAACTGTGAAATTTCCCAACAGTGGAATCAATAAAGTCTTATCTTATCTTATCTTATCTTATCTTATCTTATCTTATCTTATCTTATCTTATTAAATGAGATGACAATAGTAAGGAATATACATTTTATTTACAATGTCATTTAACCTTATAACACCAAACATACTATATTTGATACATGAGTTTTGAAGCCCTCTACATGATCAGTGTGATCTATTTTTTCTTGAAAAACCTTATGTATACAATTAGATACATGCAATACACAGATAATCCACGAAGGAGGAGGAATTTGTTCAGCAGAGGCCGTTCCAGTGACACTACAAGATTGTCATTAATGGGGAAGGAGGCAGAACATTGCCAATTTTGAAAAGGAATTACCAATTTGTTAGACATGTTTGTGTTATATTATGTTTTTGTTCAAAAATAATATTTGTGCATTGAGACCCGATGTATCAAATATGATACAAAACTGAAACTCATACATGGATATTGATATTTGAAAAAAAAAAAAAAAAAGGGTTGTTCAGAAGAACAAATAAAGGCTCTGGTTTCAAAGAACTGGAATTTTCTGTCAGTGATTTAATGGTTCATGCTTTATAGGGTTAAACACTGCATATGCTGACCAAAGTATAAGGGACATTAAAATATATCTTTTGTATTGTACAGATTTGACAGACTACACTGGTACCAGACCAATCTTAGCGTGCTGTCCTTCATGCTTCACACAATGTGTTCTCAATTTCCATTTTGGGTCTTCATGACATACCTGAGTGGAGCTGGACTTCAGAATGTGGTGCTAAAATTGTATTGATATGTGTAACATGAGCTCAGCATGTCATGTTTTTTTTTTTTTTTTTCCACTACAAAGCTGCTCTCCTCCAAGAATTTAATCCATTTTGTGTGTTTCTGTGTTCTACTTAAACTCACTATTTTGAGTGTTCACATTGTCAGTACATATACGTTGCAGTGCAGTGTAAATATCTTGATATACACTCAAAATCGTCAAAAAATGAGTGCAGACCAATGAATATTTTTCACACTCAAAAATTGAATCTTGGCTGTATATTGGAAGAGGAGAGAATAGAAAACAGTGGAATAATACAAATACAAGGACAAGTTAATGAATAATGCAGCTGATATGAACAGAAGGTTAAGTTGGAAGGCAGATAGTGTCTGATTAACCATTCAAAGGTAGCAAAGAAAACACTGCATTGCTAATCTGATCCCAGTAAATGCACAAAAACGGGTTTGACGTAAGACAGTGTTTTTCAACCTTGGGGTTGGGACCCCATGTGGGGCCGCCAGGAATTTCTAGTAATTGATAAAAATAAAAAAACATAACTTACTAATAAAAAAAAAATATATATGGTGAGTTGAGAGAGACAATCCCAGTACGTAAAAGACATGACAAACTGTGAAGCTGAAACTGAAACACTGTGGTGCTGTTTATCTGTCAAATGTTCATTGTGGTCGGTTTCAGATGCTGCAGCTCTTTCATAATTCATAGTTTGAGTTATTGTTTGTTCAGTATTAATTGTCAGCCTTGTAAATCCAAGCTGGACTGACTGTACATATCCTGACCAAGGAAAATAAAATTCTCACTTTGTGCAGTAACCTACACCTGGCTTTTCTGCCTCCATCCATAATAATATACATTTTACAGCCTAAATATTGTCTAAAATTAACATTTATTTGCAACATAGTATGGTAAACTATTACACGATCTTCATTTTGAATGTCTGGGGTCACCAGAAATTTATGATGTTAAAACGGGGACAAAAAACATTGGGAACCACTGGATTAAGACATGAACTTGTGAAAAATTGCAGCCGGCACAAGTCAGTACACTATGTCTAGCGTGTACTGTGTCAAGCAGCGTTTTCTCACAGACCCCATGTATGTGAAATGGTACACAGACACTACACCCACTATAAGTCTGTACACCTCCAAGTCCTCTTAATTTATCATTACTTTCATCTTTGTGATGATGTCACATACTGTAAACTTATATTATCGAGAGCTGCGTCTGTAATCCTCTCTATATGAAATGTCTGAATTGCTGCATTGAAACTAACAAACACTCATTTATAGCTGAGTGTACGCACTCCTGTAAATTGTCAAGTCTGTGGGATGGTGTGGGACTCATGCAGACTTACTGATGCCAATCAAAAAAAAAAATTCCCTGACCAACACTTCAAAGTTCTGTCAAGTTAACAGACTTCCAAATACAAAGAGTTCTGCTTCACATTGAGCCCCAAACTGTTCTATGAGGAGGCTGCAATTTATAGCTGCAGAACATGCTGTGTTGAAGAATGAGGGAGAAGTTATGTTCTGTTGGGAGCGAAACTGAGGTCTCTCTGTCTTGTATTTTGTATCATGTTGCCTTGTGATGACAGCTTCCTCGCCTCTTAAAATACGTTCCGCTCTTATTTCACATTCCCTCTACTTCTTGCTTTAGTTTCCTTACTGCTTCAACATCGGTCACATATCAGATCTTTATACTCAAACTCCCAAGATTTTTCACTCTTGCATTTTTTTTTTTTTCTCTTTACACCCACACAGGTGATTTTTCAAAACACAACCAGAGGTGATAATTGAAATGCTGGAGAACTTTTTACCCACCTTTTCTCCAGTTCCCTCATTAAAGCTATACAATAACTTCTCTCAGCAGCTAATGGCAGCTCATTCTATTATCTGCCCAGTGCTGATGTACATCCGCAGCACAGCCAAAAGGGATAACCAGCACAGGCTTCTTTATTTTCTTTGAATCCCTGGATCAAGTGGTAAGACTTTTGTGTTTAATGCTTCGACGAGTAGTCAGAACCCCTGGGTAAGGCTCCTAGCCAGCTGTCTTCATGCAGTAAAGCTCTCTGAAATGAAAGCGAATTCCCCCTTGCTTAAACAGCCTGAGTAAATAGCTAACTAATAAGGACTGAGGAGGATGGAGCACAGCGAAGATGTGTCGAGATAATAAGTCAGCTACAGAATTAAGTTAGCCTTCGAACTGCACAAGATGTCTTTCATTGTCTTTGTTCGACTTGGTTCTGCGTTTTTTTTTTTCTTTTTTTTAATTCAACTTGCAACTCAAAATCTCCCCTCATACAGATTTTTACTGTGTTTTGGTATTACCAAATAATAAACTGGGGGAGATTTTATCAGGGTAAACCTGGGCATTTTGCCAAACAGGCATTTTCTCACAGGAATGCCAAGGATAATCAGCTACTAGAATCGCTGAGTCACTGATCTGTGTGTGTGAAGGATGAAGTCATGCAGTAGATGATATTTATTCAACATTCATTTAGCTTTTAAAAACCCTGACTTTGGAAGTATTTAGTAATTAGCCAAACAGTCTAATCCAGTTAACCCTGTAACCCCTGAGACATCATTTTGGGTAAACAGGATACTGTGAATTTGCATCTGTTTCAGTTTAATAAAAGCTGCTGTGAGTATGTGTTGTGTTCCTTTTCTTCAGTGGTTTTGCTTTACTGTGTGTTTTAGGGTCAAAACAGGTGGAACAACAGAAAAAGACAAAAAGAGGAAGTGAAATTTTACAGGTTTTTACTAAATAAGGCACTCAGAATGTACATCAGTATGTGTTTAACATGAATTGTGAACTGGAACACACTGAATAACAACAAGTATTTGAATTTTGGGCCCAGTAGTTTTTGTTTTGGGCTCTTTTTTTCTAAATCAGTCCAGCTGCTTTTTGACATCTGGTTGAACTCCATTAAGCAGTTACATGGGTAAAAACACAGTAAAATGTACTGCTGTAAAAAATAAAAAACAAAACCAATAAACACATTGGTTAAAAAAAAAAAACACAGTTAAAAAAAATAAAAAAAATCACCACAACACTACAAACAACAGTAAACACAAAAATTGACAAGGAAAACGATGTAAAAAAAAAAAAAAAAAAAAAAAAAAAGCCCAAACCATCTATTTTATAGCAAGTCGGTCTCTCTCACTGCTCTGTGTTTTACCCCCCATTATACAGAAGGTGTGGGGTGAACTGAGCATGCTCAGATGTCCATGGAAAGAACACAGTCTATTCTATCAGCACGTTTTGAAAGTTGTCCTACTGAGCAAATGGTTGAATTTGTATGAATATTTAAAATAAATCACTCATTCAGAACGCTCACCACAGACACGTCAGGGGCGAAAGGGTTAATATCTCACGGGATGAACTAAAAGATAATTTGGACTGTTTTGCTTCTAGTTATTTTTCTCCATAACTATAGCTGTTTGGGGTGATGGTTTTTAAAATTGTAATCCCTCATCTGTATTCTGTGTCTGTTTTTTATTCATTTATTTTCACACACTCAATTATTGTTTCTCATCCTATTATCCTATTGGCTCGGAGAGTATTTTAAGATACTTCAGATTAAGATTTCATGCACCCTCTCTCCCTGTAAATCAGGCAGCAGCATTAATAGCTCTCTTTAACTGTGGTAGTGATTTGAAGGTCATAGGTGGCTTGTTGAGCAATGAATAGCTGTTAATTAAAGACATAAATTTTCACGGCCCAGGCCATTGGGACCAGGTGCTGAAAGACAACAGATTAATTATTAAGATAATAAAATGTGTCCAGGATGCCCCGGTATTGATTTGATTAATTGTCAAGGTTGGTTTGGAAAAAGTGAAGTGAAAGGCCAGCACAGACGAAAAGAAAAAGTCTGGTGTGTGAACATGTAATCAGTAACAGCGCTATATATTTGTTTACACTTATAAGAGTACTTCATTTTGCAATTACACTCAGTTTTACTTTTTCACTCGGGACCTGCATGTGTGATCAATCCACTCATTAAACTATATGCATATGTTGTCTGTTGCAGGCAATGCATTCTAGTGCTTTAATTCACTTTTATTTCAACAAACTTTTGCCACATGGGAGAACTTCAAGCTGATATTTTAGAATGAAAAGTAAATAGAAGAAACAGCTGCAGGCAGGAAAGTTGACCCAATTTTTGCAGAAGTAGCTTCACTTTGAGGTTGTCGTGCAGTTTACAGATGGGTGACAAATTAAAAGGTAAACATGATGGGAATGGTCTCTTCCATGATGAAAAGGAACCCTCCCCCGTCTATTAGACATAAGGGATCACCAGACAGTTTGATGAAAATAAAACGACCAGGTGTGATTTGTCAAAAAAACATGGGGGGGGGGGGGGGGCAACAGTTATATACGTGGGGGTGTGGTCCATAAATAGAGTAACTAATGCTGACGTGAAACGAAGGTGAAACTTTACTTTCAACATCCAACTCCCAGGTTCTATACAGCGAATTTACACAAAATTTTTACAACTTCTAACCTGTACAGGGTGGGGAAGCAAAATTTACAATGAACATTTAGTTGTTTTTTCTCAGCAGGCACTTCATCAGTTGTTTTGAAACCAAACATATATTGATGTCATAATCATTCCTAACACTATTATCCATACCTTTTCAGAAACTTTTGCCCATATGCGTAATCAGGAAAGCAAACGTCAAAGAGTGTGTGATTTGCTGAATGCACTCGTCACACCAAAGGAGATTTCAAAAATAGTTGGAGTGTCCATAAAGACTGTTTATAATGGAAAGAAGAGAATGACTATGAGCAAAACTATTACGAGAAAGTCTGGAAGATACTATTAAAGAAGAATGGGAGAAGTTGTCACCCGAATATTTGAGGAACACTTGCGCAAGTTTCAGGAAGCGTGTGAAGGCAGTTATTGAGAAAGAAGGAGGACACATAGAATAAAAACATTTTCTATTATGTAAATTTTCTTGTGGCAAATAAATTCTCATGACTTTCAATAAACTAACTGGTCATACACTGTCTTTCAATCCCTGCCTCAAAATATTGTAAATTTTGCTTCCCCACCCTGTAGCCACTGGACCCCCTCCACTGCTTTATGAGCCCCCCACAAATGCTGGGCCCCATTAATTTGTCCCCCCCCCCCCCCCCCCCCCCTTATGGCACCCCAGTGCATGGGGACGTTAGCAAATTCTGAGACTGCCAACAGTTCAGTTCAGATGAACGTTATTGCCAGTAATGTAGGACATAGGTGTAAGAAAACTGTCACAACCTACCTGTTATTTCAGTTGGTTGTCCCTGCCAACGATGAAATTCATTAAGCAGAAGCAGGGATGTAAAAACCAGAAGGGGGGTTGATCACTGCCCCCCCAACAAATCGCACCCTGAATACAACAGATCCAAAGGTGGTCTTTTCTCTTTGCAGTCTTTACTCAAGTAGAATGATACTCTCCAGACACTCTCCCGGGGGGTGGGGAGCACAGGAAGGGAGGGGGAAAAAAATCACAAAAAACCGCGAACACACTGGCTATTAGTACAAAGGAGATGCAGTAGATTCCCCCCAAAATGCAAGCGGTTGGACTATTACAGTGTTTCTGAATGGGGGCAGCGTACAGACCCTGTGTAACCTCCGACATATAGCACATACTCCACAGATTGAGGGCCATTGTGTAATGGAGGCTCCCATTTTTGGGGGGGATGGGGGGGGCAGTAGGGTGCTCATGATGCCATTAGTGGGTCTTTGTTCAAAAAAAGTTGAGAAATACTGCATCACAAAAATAAATGAAAGGAAATTTGATGTTTTCACCAGCGCTGAGATTACCACTGACTGCAACAAAGTCAGGAAGATGATCTGTCATTGGGCCTAAACGATGGTCCACACTCAACCTGTCAGTGATCTGTGGATGTGAGGGAGAGCTGAATGAAACTACGCCAAAAAACAGAGACTTAAACTTTAACCTTTTCATGCATGAATTATGAGAACCTCAGTCAAGATTTTTTTCTTGAGTGTTTTTATTTCTCCTTAGGCGTAAAAAAAACAACGTGATCAAGTTTTTTTTTTTTTCTATAGAGTTACAAAAATATCCATGCATTTCATTTTTGAAGTAAAGAAACGTGTTTAAAACCCAATATCAGAAAGTGATATGAAAACAATGAAATAAAAACATTTTTAATGCTGCTAATCTGATGTCTTCTCACATTTTAACATATTCTAATGCTAGTAATTACTCACTTCATGGAGATGATATGCAAAAAAACAACCTTTTTGTCTAACAAATAACAATTGATTTACACTAAAACATGTCACTGCAGATCAGGTTTATCAAGAACAGTAAAGTTACAGTAATGGTATGAATGTCAGGGTATGAGATGGTGCGTAAGTGTCCACTGCGTTGGCTGATATGAAACTAAAACAACAAAACCTATTAATATACAAGAGAACAGCTGTAGAATAACTGTCCACTGTAGTGATTTATGCATGAAAGGGTTAAATATCTTGTTTACAAAGTGTAATGTAGGCTCCATGTTTTAAGGTACCACAAAAGCTTCATAGTTTTCTTTTTTTTTTTTTTTTTTTACAGAATTCTAATATTTCTAACACCAGCAGTAGGCTACTCCTGTTCAGGTTTGTGAAGCTTTATTTTAGAAGTGTGTGATGTAGGCATCATTTTCAATAATTTGACCTCTTGTCTTTTACTTTACCATGTTTTAAATCCTGGATAAACTTTATAATATTCAAAATTCTAACTGCCTTTGGTTGTTATTGATATTTACTTTCATTGCTTTCATTACTTGAGTACATTTCATTGTAGATTACTTGATATGCTTAAGTACAGTAAATACTAGATACTTAAAGACTTTAACTTGAGTAGTAGTTCAGTGGGTGACTTGAACTTTTACCAGAGTCATTTTTTGGTAGGGTACCTGTACTTCTACTCAAGTGTGACTTTCCAATACTTTATACAACACTGACCAAATCAAAGTTCAAGGAGACTTTATTAATACCTGTAGATTTGCTCTGCAGTCTGGAGAGGGCATCTCAAACACAAAAAACATTAAAACCACAGGACACATACAGGGGACAGATTAAAAACAGCACAGACAAAAGACATGGACAGGTACTACCAGCAGCTCGCTGATCATGTTTAAAACAGACTAGAACTAATAGGTCTTAATAGGTCTTATGTATTTTATTTTATTTTTTTTGTAGTTTTGCTTGTTTGTTTTGTGTTTTTTTTTTTTCTTTTTCTTCTGCCCAGTTTTACCCCCCCCCCAATGTCAGGTCCAGCATCAAAATGTGCTTCAACTAAACTCATAATAAACACAGTAGAATGTCAAAGGGAGCTTCATGTACTTTATGAAGTTACCCTTGGCAAAGCAAATTTGCTCAGCAGCAAAAGGCAGCCAGACTACCATTCTGCTGTTAGGATGCTGGACAAGACAAGCTAGAAAAAAAAAACAAACAAAAACAGACCAGAAATAAATAGATAAAAATACAGACTAAAATAAATAAAAGTCATCAGATATCGCTAAAAATGCTAATACAAAACCTGTTAAAGCATGATAAAAACATCATAATACAATGATATGATACAAGGGACAGTAGATAAATAAGTTAAGACAACATTAAAATAAGCCAGAGCCCAAGAATTAAAATAAAGCAAAGTGCATCAAGGCTTGTTTAATAGAGAGATAGCAGCAGGAACAAAGGTGTTCCTGTCGAGCGTGGTCCGAGATTTGGGGACTTTGAGGGAATTTGATGCTAATCTGTGCAGAAGAATTCACAGATTAGTAAAATCAATGCACAACTAAAACACTTGTTGGTGGTTTTACCCCCCCCCCCCACACACACACACACACACACACACACACACTCCATTTATATGACAAATCCCAGCTATGTCCATACTTTATACAGTATATTTGTCTTTCAGGCCGTACATCTGGTTCGGCATTCATATACAGAACCGTGCACATGCTACAGTCTGCTAGGTTCCCACAGCATTCTTCTTGGTAAAAGGGAGTGGATACTGGCTAGAAATCCTGGTAAATACAGGGATCTCAGTGCTTGGGATCAAACCCACAGTAGTAATCATATGGAAAAAAACGAGAGATTCCAAAGCGATCAAAAATACATTTATTTTTTCTAAAGGAATGTCAGCTTTCCTCTGCATTCTGTGAGCTTTCATTGAACGTGAAGTTGTGCCACATCCACAGCACTATGTGTTCTCACCATTTCAGGATGCTCGCTCTTTGGGACTGTCAGGTAAAGATTACAACAGAGTGACAAGTTTCAGATTGTAACCCATGACAAAACAACATTATCTTGTGTTAAACTGTGGAACTAGTGTGTTATTTTATGGGAACTGTTTCTGTGTATGTGTATATTGACTGTATTTGCCAATGAGATGAGGCTTACTCTCTTAAAACTTAAATCTAAAAACCATAGAGAGCAAAAAATATCTGAACCCATTGTTGCTCTCTCAGAAAAGGTGATTCACATTTCCAATGTTAAGTCAACATTAAGTGGTAGGAAATATGAAAAGAGCTGTCAAGCTTTTTGTTTAAAATACACTGCGTTTATGAAGACATAGATATATTCTTCTCGTCTCATATAATCTACTACCCCATTCAGTGAAATGCATTTATAAGACCTTTTGGCAGGTTGAATGTATAAAATGCGTCATTGTAATCCCTGGAAGAGGCTTTCATGAAAGGTGGCATTTGTATTCAGAGTCAAAGTGCATTCACCATCAAAGGGCTATAGAGAAAATCCAGTCGTTTCTACTTCATTTAGGTAATAGAAAGATAGGAAGGAGAGGAGATTATGGGAAGGGAATAGAATGAGGAAGAAATACGAGATAAAAAGTAACCTCTAGGGATTAGCGCTTTCATATGCCTGCAGCAAGTTAACCATTTAAATATTACTATCCTTACTAACACAACTTTAATATTGAGTCTTGTGCAGATGTGTGTATGTAAAAGATATAACTGCAACTGAATCCTTTAACCCGTAAGGACCCAGTGTGACATTTGTTGCAGTTACCAAATAAATTTTTAACCATCCTTAAGTGGTTTTATATTGGATTTATTGTAATATTATCTTCTGTATTTTGTGTTTTTTCCCTGTGAAAATCAGGTGTTTCCAACATTTAATTTGCTGATCATGTAGATCACAGGTGTCAAATATGCGGCCCGGGGGCCAAATCCGGCCCGTCAAAGGGTCCAATCTGGCCCTTGGGATGAATTTGTGAAATGCAAAAATTACACTAAGATGTTCATGATCATTTTATTTCAAGTTCCACATTTAGACCAATTCAATCTCAGGTGGGTCATAATAACCTATAAATACTAACAACTCCAAATTTTTCTCTTTGTAAATGTAAATGTTTTCATGTATTTACACTAAAACAAAGTATAATATTGTAAAAATATCTGAATAACCTGAACAAATATGAACAACCTGAAATGTCTTAAGAGAAGTAAGTGACATTTTAATAATATTCCACCTTTTACTAAATGTTTTGTGTATTTGAAGATCCACTGTGATCTGTAAGTTATAATGTACATGTGGAAATGATAAACTGAAGCAGAATATGATTAGAATTACACTTTTTTTTTTCAGTTTATTCATATTATTCACATGGTTTGAAAGGATAGTTTGTAAATGCAGACATTTTCATAATGTAATTTTACTTTTTTCATTCTAAAACACTGAGAAAAGTTTGGAGTTGACATATTTATAAATCATTATATTATAATTTTACTGGTTCGGCCCACTTCAGATCAAATTTAGCTGAATATTCCACCTGAACTAAAATGAGTTTGACACCCCTGATGTAGATGTTCATAAAAGCTCAAAGTAAAGTTGAGGGTTATTATATCAAAAACAGAAAAAAAAAAACTTTTTCAGCAAAATCTATCACTAACTGAACATAAATCAAGCATCTACAACCACTGTCACTGATCCAACTCCATGGGTTTTACTGGTGAATCAATGGTGTAGAAGATGATGGTGTTTCCATGTTCACTACGGAGCCTCTAAACGTCCAAATAGGTCATATCTGATGACCATGAAAAGATGACAAACTGTATTTTACACCAATTATTTACATGTATTGACAGAATTAGTGGATCAACAGGGATTAAACAGTTTATATCAATAGATGATTTTGGTAGATGGTAGATGTTTGGGTCTTTATGGGTTAATGGAGGCTCATTAAGCTGTCGCAATTAGCCTTTTAGAAAATTCCAGCACTGATAAAGTTCTGTATTTTGCACCGTAATGTGTCCACAGCTGTCCACTTATCACACACAGGCATCTAGCCAAAGTACAGAGCCAGAGGTCAAGAACTAGACCAGGGGAAGCTACAAATCTAAGGCGATCAATTAACTGTTGTGATCTTCTTCTAAGCTAAAGGTCACTACTATAACAAAGCTGCTTTGTGTTTTGTGCTGACCCTATTTGATGCAAAGACAGCGATATCAGACACCCAGAACACCCAACCGCTAAGCTTTCACAGCTTAAGTGATTTTTTTTAAACAAAACAATGCATTTATTCCTTTAAATTTCTCTAAAATATAAAAATGAACAACCATTGAAGTGTCGCGGGGGCTTTATCTTGTCTTTGAGGCACCGTGATTTAATGTTGCATTGCTTATCTAAGACCTCAAAAGTTTTTTTTTAGAAATAAAAGTCTAACTTGTGAATCTTCAACATATATACTTTCTGCATGGGGAAGAAAAAGGCAGTATTTCTTGTGAAAATTTCAGAGGAGCTGTGCCAGATGAAGGAAAAGATGGTAAAAGACTCTTGAGTGGATAAAATAGATACAGAAAATACTGGCATTAGGTGAAATGTAATGAATGTTCCACTGATTGAACGTTATATCATCAGTAACTCCATGTCGTGCCAGTACATTTAACATTTCTTCACTTCAAACCCACTTTTCTCTTTTCTTCTCTCCTCCCCTCACTTAGATTTTGAAAGGAAAAGTAAGGACAAGTTCAGAAAAAGTATTAATGAATTGAAATATCAAGTGGGTGGGTGGAAAGACTGAATAAATTAACACTGTGAATGAGTCAAGTGCAGGTGTTGACAGATGTTTTAACGGCAATGTGCACAGTGACAAAATCTGTATCTAGGACAGTCTTCACGACACTAGTGATGTGCAATTAGAAGTGTAGTCTTTTCCTCTGCAGCTGTAAGAAAAACTGTCTCCTGTTACTTACAAAAAAAGACAGTTTTCAGCAAGCACTGTAAGACCAGATAAGTTGAGTTTACTTTAAAAAAAAAATTGAGGAAACCGCTTGCCTTAAAAAATTTAAGTAATGAATAATGAAAACTTGAGTGTATTAAACTTAAATACTTGATTGAAATGGAATTGATATTTTAAGTCACACACACTATATGCTAAGTTAATTTAATTTAAAATTTGTTGCAATGTCAATTGCTTTGTATAATCATTAGACTTAATATCATCAGTTCATTGTACTCAATTCCAAGTTGATTTAAATTAAAATCTTTTGCAATATAAACTGCTTTGTGTAATTATTCAACTTAATATATTATAACATGGATGGATATTAGGCAAGAAGTCTGCTCAATGTAATTTTCCAGTACAGGAAGTGCTTTTAATTTGGAAAGGCATAAAGATTAACACTAAACCAGTGGTTCCCAACCTTTTTTGGCTTGTGACCCCATTTAACATCACAAATTTCTGGCGACCCCAGACATTCAAAACGGAGACTTTTTTTTTTTGCTTAAATTAATTTATTTTTGATCATGTAATAGTTTGCCATACTATGTTGCAAATAAACATTAATTTTATCAGATATTTAGTCTATATAATGTATATTATTATGGACGGAGGCAGAAAAGCCAGGTGTAGATTACTGCACAAAGTGAGAATTTAATTTTCCTTAGTCAGGATATGTACAGTCAGTCCAGCTTGGATTTACAAGGCTGACAATTAATACTGAAAAAACAATAACTCAAACTATGAATTATGAAAGAGCTGCAGCATCTGAAACTGACCACAATGAACATTTGGAGGATTAACAGTACCACAGTGCTTCAGTTTTGGCTTCACAGTTTGTCGCGTCTGTTATGTATTGGGATTGCCTCTGTCAAGTCACCATACATTCCTTTTATTAGCAAGTTCTTTATTTTTTTTAAATCAATTATTAGAAATTTCAGGTGACCTCATTTGAATTCTAGGTGACCCTAAGCAGAGTCCTAGTGTCAAGATTGAAACCCACTGTACAGTAAACATTGTAAACAGAAGATGAACAGGAGAGCCATTGTTCAACCTATGGCTCTCACTCATGGTGCAGCTCTACAAAAATACAAAAACATACACAAAAAGGCCAATAAACACTGCCATACACACATTATGTCAAAATTAATGGTAACACCACAACCCTGCTGAACCCCTGCACATAAAAATAACACATTTTCACCAACATGCCCAATACCCACAATGCAATGCAGAGATAAAAAGGTGTGGTCATGACTCAAATTTAGTGATTTAAATCCATTCAACTTAAACTGTTTTTGTACTTTCGACTGTGTCAACAAATTAGTAGAATATACTTTTTTATAGTAATGTAATAAAACTTAAATCATTTAAGTACATTGTAATTAAAGCATTTTAGTAAATACAAAGTCCGGGCTTACAGTGATGTAGCTGTTTCTAATCTGCAAAGAAAGTGTCACCTCCTCACTATAGCTCAGTGTTTTGTGTCCACCGTGTTTCCTCCTGTTATCAAAGGTCAAAATAATAAATTCCTAAAGTGATTGGCTGAAAAAAAATCAGGATTTACAGTATGTCACTTGAGCTCCGTCTCCGCTTTGGGGTAATATTGATGTTTTGCTCAACCTGAGATCAATGGCTTGTCACGCCTCATTACGTGGCGTAGACATGCCGTATAGGTTGCACACCGTTGTGGGCTCCGTTTCAGTCCCTGTGACCATACTCCTCCTCTGTGATGCATACTAACAGTGCAGGTCCTGTGGGTGTTCAGCGGTGGGTCAAGGTCAGGAGCCTATCACTCGGGGCTTGGATTAACTGCTCTCCGGAGGTTTTTCATCTTCCTGAAACAGAGAATATACACTTCGCCGTTTGACCTTGGGGAGGTTGTTTCGTGCCCCTCAGGATCTGACAATGTTATTTCTGAACTGTGGTCAGTGGCTCTGTCCAAGGTGAATGTTTGTAAAATGACCTGGAAAAGTGAGATAAATTCTCCAATTTTTCTTTTCCATTTCAAACTTTTCAAGCGAAATCCCAGTGAGACAGAACAGGGGCATGTATGTGTCTTACAACGGAACAACTTTACACACATTCTCATATGAATTTATTGATTGCTTTGCTTTAAAAATATGAGCTGGGAATTGTGGCGCCCTATTCTCTCATCTGAGCCAGAATGTCTGTAAAGTGTAATATGACAAAGGAAAATAATATGACTCACCAGACACTCTGTAGTGGATCAATTGTTCTTAAAGGATCAAGTGTTTGGAAGACAAACATGAAGGAGTGTTAAGCTACGATTTCACTTTGTAACTTTCTCTTGTTTGTCTTATTCAGTTTAGTTTCAACATATTTTCATTTACTTTAAATAATAAAGAACCATTAGAGCCAATATATCTGAGGATTTCAGCAGAACTTATTTCTTTATTGATGTGTGTTTTGATATCTTAAAGGCGTGATATTTTGCTTTTTTTTAAATGGAATTATGCATTTTAAACATTTCCCTGTGGTCTACATAAACTGTAAATGCTAAGCTTGGGTCTGAATTCTTCATTAATTCAACTCCACAGATCCATCTTCAACCCTATTTATGAGTAATGACACCAGAAAAGTCGTTTAGAGCGCTGGCTCTTTAAATGCAAATGAGCCACTTCACGCCCCACCCCCTCCAGATTGTTGATTGTGCTGCTCTGTCCTGTTCAGCCACTTGTTAATTTTGTTAATGCAACCAACAACTGAACATTTTCGGTAATCGGCTCGAAGTTTGGACATATTTTCAGTATGGACTACAACTACTGCTGCTGCTGCTGCTGATAAACAATTATGGCGTACTCAGAGAAATGTTCGTCGGAAGTCTTGACCTTATATGTGCAAATGTCGTGATGTAACTACAGGGTGTCCCATAAGTCTCCATACATAGGAAAAATAAACGTTTCTTGACATAAACCATTTTTATTTATATAATATGCTCTATATGACTGCCATTTTGTTGGTAACACATTTCAATGGGTGTCCTCCACTGCTGAAGAACTATAAAGAAGAAATATAAAAAAATACATGTTAGAACCATATGTATTATGTCTCCTATGTATGGAGACTTATGGGACACCCTGTAGTTATAGACATGACAAATTAAGAAGGAATTAAAATGGGTTGTAGAAATCCACTCCATTTTTGAAAAAACTAATATAAAAATATCTTTGCAGCTGGAAATTCTATTTGGCTTTTTTGATTTTGCACTTCTTTTGCTCTTGTGTGTTTTTGTACTTTGCTGCAGTAAACTTGGAATTTCCCCTTGTGGAACTAATAAAGGCATGTCTTTTCTTATCTTATCTTGCAGCACCTGGAGGGTTCAAATTCAATCTTTTTGAACTATTAGGGTCCAAATACACAAATGAATGTACCAAAGACTAATAAAAGTGGGTTTGGCAAAATATGACCCTTTTAAATCATTAAAAAAATGTTACACTCACACAAAGAAAGGGTCTAGATTAGAAATATTTCTTCATGACTGAGCATTATGCAGCACTGAGATGATTGCTAATTGTTACAGTGGTACATACTTGACTCCAATGAGAATACAGATAAATGTTATACATCAAAAACATCTTATGGCGTAAGTGAAGAATTAGATATTACCTGTTTTCTGAGACACTATTTCATTTTATGTCTCTCTAATCCATTCCCAGTATAGCAGCTACTATTTATACGTAGCTGTATTATGTAAGAGAATATGAAATGATGCTACTGTATGTATTATTATTTTGTTTCACAAGGGTCTGATCAAACCAAGGTTATTATCATTAATGAAAACTAACAAAATGACAATAACTAAAATTGAGAAAACATCTTCGTTAACTGAAATAAATAAGTATAATTGACAGAAAAAACGATAACTAACTGAAACTGTATTGTGTGCTTACAAAACTAACTGAAACGTGTGAAAAGTATTAGGGATAAAATCCCCTTTATTTTCATCTTTGTCAATATCGCATTGATATGAAATCGATTTATTTTGCTCAAGCAGTTCTAGTTGGGGGCATCATATGACACTTGATGGTCCGTCACTTCTCGTCACTTGTCGTTTAGTGTCAGCTTCTCATCCCCCCTCTACCTGGAAACATGGAGACTAAAGTCCTGTATGGAATTTTTTTTAATACGATGGTGAGGAAGATATAATATATGAAAAAACTAAAACTAAGCATTTAAAAAAAACTAAACTATCTAGAAAAGCAGCAGACCTCCACCAAGGCAGATCAGTTGCCCCCCCCTCCGATCACCACCAAAATGTAATCATTTGTTCCTTGGAAATTTCCAGAAAATTTCATCAAAATCCTTCCATTACTTTTTTGAGTTATCTTGCTAACAGTCAGACAAACAAACAAACAAACAAACAAACAAACAAACAAACAAACAAACAAACAAACAAACATCTCCTTGGTGAAGGTAATAAAAAGTAGCAAACCTGCTCTACAAACTAATGAAAACTAACTGAATTAGAGAAAAAAAAAAAGTCAAAACTAAATAAAATTAAACTATAATAAAAAATCTAAAACGATGCTAACTTTGGATCAAACCCCAGTGACTACACACACCTGTGGAGTTGAACTTATACATCTACACTTCTCCGTATTTTCACTGACTGTACATCCCTATAATGTATCAAATAGAAATATTCAAACATCCAGACTATATTCTTATCTCTTTTATTCTGTGTGTAAGTCCTCCTATGCTATACTGTAATCTTTCTCCTAACTACCACACCACAGAAGAAAGGGACAGTTCTTTAAACCACAGCTCAACCCCTGTGAACCGCTGATATCTTACAGCTACATTTTTCTTTGATCGAGTTGAAAGAAAATCTTGGCATGCCATGAGTTGGTGTGCTCACAGTAACAACACAAACCTACTTAATTATTTAATTCTATTTTGTTTCAGAAATGATTAATCATAATCCCACCAAAGAAGGCAAAAAAAAAACAAAAAAAAATCTCAAACCTATTCAAGTCATGCTGGCTGAGGTTTCAGTAAAGAGCTTTTCTTTGCCAGATGGTTTTCTGGGAAAGGATTTGAGTTAATACTACACTATAATATGTCTCCTCCTTCCTCATTTCCCCTCATTGTTCGACTCACACTGCAGCCTCTGAGCTTTGTGTCTAATTTCCATGACGCCTTGATAAGGCCGCCTGCGTACTATATTTTATTACCGTCTACTCAACCCGATAGCATCACTATGTAGTGTGTACAGCTGGGCATTCCCCTCAGTGCTTCTACTGTAGCACTCACACACACTGAGTCACGAGATTCAGTGATAAATGTACAAGTGCCCGTTGTAGACTCCTAAAATGAACAGTTGGTTGGTTCATTGAGGCTGTGAGCGCTGCATTTTCCCCCATTATTCTCAACTTGCAGATCTAGTAGAAAGCATCATGTCGTGTTTATCAGCGAACACATCTAGGTCAGTGTAAATCTCTGATCTGATATAACACATGTCCATATGTGGAGTAAGATAACGCTCATCTTTATTCAACAGTTGTTTTTGGCATTAGTGATGTAGAGCCTCCTTGATCCAGTTGGAACACAAACCCCAGAGATGTTAAGAGTGTGGCGTACCTGCATCAATATCAATGAAAACCATTATCCCATAAAGACCCAAACAGCCACCGCTGACCAAAAGCACCCACTGATCTAAAATGTTTAATACCTGTTGAGCCACTAATTCAGTGTTTTTCAACCTTGGGGTCAGGACCCCACGTGGGGTCGTCTGGAATTCAAATGGGGTCATCGGAAATTTCTAGTCACTGATAAAAAGTAAGAAAATCTTACTAATAAAAATCATAAGGTGAGTTGAGAGAGACAATCATAATACATAAAAAAAACATGACAAACTGTGAAGCTGAAACTGAAGCACTGTGGTACTGTTTATCTTTCAAATGTTCATTGTGGTCGGTTTCAGATGCTGCAGCTCTTTCATAATTCATAGTTTGAGTTCTTGTTTGTTCAGTATTAATTGTCAGCCTTGTAAATCCAAGCTGGACTGACTGTACATATCCTGACCTAGGAAAATAAAATTCTCCGTCCATAATAATACACATTATATAGCCTAAATGTCGTCTAAAATTAACGTTTATTTGCAACATAGAATAGCAAACTCTTATATGTTAAAAAAAAAACAAAACATTTTAGCAAAGAAAAAATGTCTCTGTTCTGGGGTTGCCAGAAATTTGTGATGTTAAAATGGGGTCACAAGCCAAAAAAGGTTGGGAACCACTGCACTAATCCTATTAATACATGTAAATAATTGGTGTAAAATGCAGTTATTCATCTTTTTATGGTCATCAGATATGACCCATTTGGACGTTCAGAGGCTCCGTAGTGAACATGGAAACACCCTCATCTTCTACAACATTGATTCACCAGTAAAACCCATGGAGTTGGATCAATGACAGTGAATGGAGACTCTTGTTTATATGCTGAGTTATTGATATATTTGCTGAAATGAATATATTTTCATCAGTTTTCTCTGTCTCTGATATAATAACCCTCAACTTTAATCTGAAGTTCTATGAACATCTACATGTTCAGTAAATTAGCTATTGGAAAATACCTGATTTTCACTGAAGGTAATATTGCAATAAATGGTGATAAATCACTTAAGAAAGGTTATACAGTGAGAAAAATTCATTATGAGAGCTGCCACAAAAATAGCACTGGGTCTTTATGGGTTAAAAATCATATGACACAACACTTCGGACCCATATCAAAGCTCAGATTTAAATACATTTTAGGCAGAAACCTACATTTATCACTTACATTTGGGAGAGTTTCACAAAACAATAGTTCAAACACATCATAGTTGTGGAGAACAGATTGGGGGTAAAGTCATTATCAGTATATGTTAAAATAATGTGTCTTTTTGTGTCTTTTATTTCCTTCTACTGTCCTGTTAATATACAGATAAATGAGGTTTGAGGCAACATGTCTTCTTCGAAGTATATTAATGTTATTAATAAGAACAGGAGTCTGCATGATGTTTTTATTTTGAAAATGGTCCAGATTTTCTGTTTCTTTTTATATTTGACTTATAGACTGTATAAAATTAGTTGACAGACTGTGACATCACCCTATGTTGTTTTGAAACCAGTAGTTTGTGATTGTGACCATATTTGGATAAAAGGGGTGGGGCTGTAGGAGGGGTAAAATCATCAATCATCAATCATCTTTAAGTATTTTATCATCTTGGAAGTGGAATCACTTTACAATTATAGAGGAGCTGTCTGTCAGGAAGAAAAGTGTAAATATAAGTAAATGTAAGGAAGTGCACCGTGTTTTAAATTTTATTTTGCACATATTCTTTATATTTGACATATATTTCTTCCAGTCTGTGGTATAGATTTGTATATTTTCAGTATTCTTCAGAATATATTTAGTCTTTTGCGCTTTAAAAATCTGCTGCTGAACAGAACAGAGCTGCTTATGTGATTTTCTTTGCTCCTGTAACAGTGACAATAAAGAGCTAATGTATTCCATTCTACTCTGCAACTCAGGTGAATAAGCTGTCATAAAGACCTATAAATCAAGATAAAACATGGAGATAAAATTTAGAGGTGGGCCACTCATTAGAGGATCCAAACAAGTGGTGCCAGCCGCAACAAACCTCGCCCCTCACACATATTGTAGCTTTTTTTGGCATCGATCCAGGTGATGTCATCATGTCTATTCGTGTGGTGGTGTCAGCATATCAATTGCCTCTATATATGTTTGAAGTAAATTGAAACAAAACTGATGTTTTTTATAAATATTTGAAATTTTGCCATTATAAGTAAATGGGAGAAGAAGAAAAAATTGAACTTTGACCTACTTTTCCCAAAATGTAACCACACCTCTCCTGGGTCACTGGCAGTCTATAAACCCAATTTGGTATGAATCCAACCAATAGTTTTGCAGCTACAGACATTTGAAATTTTGCCCATTATAAGTAAATGGGGGGGGGGGGGAATAAAATTAAAAATTCATAAAAAATGTGTACTTTGACCTACTTTTCCCAAAATGTAATCAGATCTATTCTGGATCACTGGCAATTTATAAACCCAATGTGGTATGAATTCACCCAATAGTTTTGCTGCTAGAGTGTTAACAAACAAAGAAATAACCAAACCGAACCAAAAACACTACCCCTTGCTTCCTTTTGGGGGTGGGGGTGGGGGTGATAAAATGTATGAGACTTGAAAGACTTCTGGAAAACTCTTACCCACATTGTTTTGTTTAGACAAGTTCAGTGTAAGTCTATAAGAGCCAACACCAGTTACTCATCAGCAGTATTACAATTTTAAGATGCTCTATGTTTTGGAGCTGAGGTCCTTGCCCCTTCATCTGACTTCAGGTCATCTCCTCTGCTCTGGAGCATCAAAAATACACTTGATGCATATTTCCTGTGAAGTGGAGCACCAAGTCAGTTCTGCTTTTAACCTGTGCTGTGGTGTTTCTAGTAGAAACCTAAACCCTGTAGAGGGGCTGTGATCAGCTCCAGAGGCTGTGACACCTTCGTAATGCAACACAGACGGATCCAGAGGAAATCAGGTGTAATTGGTCACTCTAAATTGCCCATAGGTGTGAATATGAGAGTGAATGGTTGTTTGTCTCTATATGTCAGCCCTGTGATGACCTGTCCAGGGCATACCCGGTCAGCTTTAGCCGCCTTGTAACCCTGCAGAGGATTAAGTGGTCACAGAGAAATGAATGTAATAACTGTGTGTTTTTCTCCATGTTTCCTATGAGGCTGTACAACATACAGTGTTTATCTGAATTATCTTAGTTTGTAGAAACATGGAGGTTGGCAAATAAACAGCAAGGTCTAGTAGAAATACCAGATTATCCCCCCAAGGTCAGAACAGTTGTCTTTCCGTGCCTCTTGTCCTTCTTCCTTCTTATCTCCCCATCACTTCTCCCTCCTAGCTACCACAAAGCTAATCCCGGCAGGAAGGAGACAGAAAAGGATGAAATCGCCATTCAATTTGGTTTAAGATTGATCTCTATTACAACATCTTGAGAACCTGATGCTTTATCTTTCTGTAAAGATGGCACATTATTTATAATTAAAGAGAGGAAGACACTCACAAGACATTTTTCACTGACACTGTCAGGCAATGGAATGGGCAGCCCCTGAAGTATTTTGTTATCGAGGTGATATATGAGCTGGTGAATGAAGGTCCCCAGGTAGATTGGCTGAGATGCAGAGATGAGATATGCCACTAGTATATGTGTACTGTCCACGCTGTGTGTTTGTGTGTCGGTGAAATTGGTTATTGGATGCTGAGATCGGATTCTATGTCACTGATTGGTTATGATGAGTGTCAGCCTAATGTTCGGTCGGAGATGTGCAGCAGACCGATGGCTTTTCCAAACAGACAGCGGCATATGCTGCATTCGCTCCTGACAGTCATGTGTGATTACAGCTTTCTGGGAAGGAAATATCAATAAGAGGATTCTGATAAAAAAAATAATAAAAAATGTTACAATTGATGAATTCTCACACTTTGTCATCTAAATTGTATGATAAATGGTGGGGTTTTCTTTCACTAATTCTGTCGCTCAGTTAATCATCTGAAGAAGTTAAATACATAATCTCATAGCAGCTGCTTGTGACTGAAGTAATACACTTCAGTCAGTAATATTATCAAACTGAACTAATGCTAATGTTAATATTGAATGTTTACAAAGATCCTTCTATTATCTATTGAAACCCTACATGACATATTGTGACAAGCTTAATATTTATAAAATCATAATCTATAGGGTGGTTTCAGTTTGAAGGTAGCAGACTGATCTCATGAAATCGCATTGTATGTCACGTCAGTTCTTATGGCATTTGGTGTGCTGTATATACGCATTTTCATCCTTTCGCGTGTTATTCAACGCCATTTGATCGCATGTTAATTTATGCCAAGATCTCCAATTTACATATCCGTAACTGCTAACCCTAACCTTATACCTATACCCTATTGTGTGGTATTTGACACGGCGTGAACATACATGCGGAAAGCTTAACACACCAATTAAAAGTGTATTAAAAGTGTATTAAAAGTATATTTACGCAATTCATGATATCACATTGGAAGGTAGCTGTCCCAAACTGTAATATCCCAAATTTCAATACATGTTTTTTTATACTGCAATATTTTATTATATTTTGTTGAAGTTCAGAAGAAACTATGTAGCTTCTAATTTCTTTTCAAATCATGTACCACTAAGTAAAAACTGTTATCCTACATTTTTCTGTCACTACTGAAATCCTGTCAGTTTTACTCCATGATTGATTTTAGCTGAATTTCTTTAATGTGGACAAAATGTCTGCATTGACCTGTATCCCAGGGCGGCAAGAAAAAAAATCAGCTTACAATTTTAAACAATGAATGAATTAATGAACTGAAATAACTTTTTATTGTCATTGCACTATACAACAAATTTTAATTGCAGCTCAGTTTGGTTTAAGATTTGGAGAGTAAAGCACCACCATCACTTATAATTTCTTATAAATTTAATCATGTCATTACAAAACACACATTTTATACCTTTTGCATGTTGTATTTGCATGTAAGAACTGTTGTATCTTTGTGATGGAAGCTCAGTATTGTCTAAAAAAAAGATGCAACTGCAATTGTGACAACAGAAACCGCAGTCAACAAATGTTCTACCCCCTCAAATAAAAGTTTCCGAAGGTAGGGAAAAGGAAAATGAGGTGCACAACAGACATAGAGGAATTAGTAAAGCATCTTAAGTTTCACTTTCAGTTTGTATTGTATAGCGTGACCCCCCACACACACACACAAAAAAAAAAGAAAAAAAAAAAAATGGGCACAGCATCATCTATTATTATTGTTTGTGCATACTGTATATGTTACATTTTCTGAGCAGAGATGGAAATATAAAAGACAGTTAATGCAAACAAACTCACCTGTACTCTTCTATTCACTCACCTAATGAGAATCGATAGGAGAATCAATAAGGAATCGGATTGATAAGCAAAATTGATAATGGAATCAGAATTGTTAAATTCTTTTCAAATTTCCATCCCTAATCACTTAGCATGGTTGATTATTGTAAATGATGGTTCAGCATTTGATTTAAAACAAGTCATTAGATGTTTATATGAACTCATCACTTGCTTGATCAGATGAATCATCGGACTTGTCTTACTTGGCTTTTATGCCTAGATTTGTAGATTTTCACCACAGTAACTTACCTCAGACTCAAGGGTTCAGACTCCAGACTTGTTGCTTGCACTTATGGGTTACTGGCACCTCTAATGTATACTAATGCTTCTTTTGCAGTACAGCCGTCAACTCCAAACCATAGATGGAGTTTATTGTGCACCTTAAGTTACATTTTGTGACTCAACCACAAACTGTCAATAGAGTGCATTTATATAGCATCTTTCTACTTTGCAGGCTCTCAAAGCACTTCTTCTATGTGTCTCATTCATCTATTCACAGACCTTTGAAGCCTCTAGGAGCAACCTGGGTTCAGTTATTAAACCTCTGTACCAGTACTTGTTTATGGACGACATGTTCTACCTCCTGAACCACAGACACCTGTAAATTATCAAATACAGGGGCTATACTTTTCATTGTGCACAGTGTATGGATCCTGCATTTCTTGTAGACCTAAAGCATCTTTCACAATTATTTATCATTGTTTTATAGTAAGAGTCTGAAAAGTGCTATGTTCACAGATAAAGCATGTTCCACTAAACTGCTCCAGCATAAATTACATACACACACCTGTAAAATATTCATTAATTTAGTTTAAATTAGTATTTAATATTCTGGGAAAGAAGCAGTGCCACAGAGCCATCCTTGAAAGGTCTTCTAAGCCTGTAATATCCTGACAGAAACACAGCCACAAATTCACTTTGTAATAGAATTTAGCACACGGAAAATCCACATTTATGTCACATTCGCTAATGAATAGCCATGTCCCCGCTCCCTAATACCCTATTTCTATAGGCAGTAAGCTGAGTGTTGCTTCTAATAGAGGAGTATCATCAAAGCGCTTTTCCCTGCAGCTTGTGTGTGAAGCCTCCTGGGCACCGGCAGGTCCCTGGGGTCCTGGCAAGTTGACAGCCCAGTGATTCCTGCAGGCTTCTTCCCAAGGCCGACGCACTTAACTAGACTTCCCATGTCAGCCATTATACTCTGCTTGTGTCTCTCGAACCAACACAAACTCACATAATGTCATGCGTTGAAATAGGAACACAACTGTACATACATAAATTCCAGGGAAAAACAGTTCTTCATTAAGCGGTAAGTAATGCAAAAACTCTGGTTGCGAAGGTTTAAAGCTCATGGATTGTTCTATATATTAACACACAGAGGAATATTTTTTTCTATCATTGTCTGAAGCGGGCAAATCTAGACTCGCTAGCTCCTTTTTTTGTTTTTGCACATGTTGTTCACTCCCTGAATCCCCAGGCTCTGAGCTGATTAGAATATGCCCCGTTTGGGAGGGGAACAACTTCATACATGCTGCACACTCACACATTTCCTTTCATGTTTCATTCAAGCCTTGCATTATACCTTCTCTTAACATTAAACATGACCTCTTGCAATGTGTTCCATAATGCTTTGAGAAATTTACATGCCATTGCAGTTGGCATGGTCTTATTATTCCTGAGCTGATCTGAAGATGACAGCGTTGGCCTGGAGCGAATGCAGCAGTGACCTGTATGACATCTTCAGCTGCCGCCTTGTCAGAAAACTAAAACGATTCGCAAAATATCATCCAAATGTATGAGCTATTGAGAGCAATGATGGGCACAAGTTCAAAATCACTTTAGAACTGGCAAAGGAATACTTTTTTTCTTAATACGAAGACAAAAAATACACTTAATAACCACCCTGCAGGCAATGGAAATTTGATGATGAATAGTAATGCAGAATAGTAGATAGGCATTCTTTGATGTAAAGTTTGTAAGGCATTTTTATCCTAATTAACTGTTCTAGAAGGAAAGAAAGAAAAAGCCCTCTGTAGCTGACGAAAAAAACAGGAGGTGGAAGATGGCGGTGAGATCTTAAGGTTACAGGTCCACTACTGTCCCAAGGTTGTGTAGGTGGCTAAATGCTGATTCACAACAAATCACTGCTTCTTTCATCTGATGTGAAGTGGTGCCAAGGCTTAGGATGTAAGACGGGCTATCTAACAGCATTGATCAACACTTGTGCTGAACACGCTAAAAGTTTTTTTGTGGGGATTAACTAATTTGATCTCTCTTCTTTCTTGTGAGGGGAGGTGAGGGAACAGATTGTGAGAATCTGCTGTTATCCATCACAAGTGTGTGTGACACTGCAGGGGTCCAGTTAGTGAGTGTTTTACCGTCTTTTGTTGAAGGCGTCAGCATAATGCAATGACAGACGCTCCTCGGGGTTCATTTTTCGCATCTCATAAATGTTGCAAAGGCGGGACGCTTTTGAAGGACTACATACAGGTACTTCAAATAGGGTAAAAATATGCAAAATAAATGGCATGGGTTGGTCGCTTCAAGACGGTGCAGCTTGTGCGTCATTATGTGTGCATGAGCATGTCTGTTTTTCTGAGCATTTGTCTGTCTGCATGTCTGGTAGCATGCCTATTCATCATATACAACTCTCTATATCCATGTGCATACACATAACACACACACACACACACACACACCACCAGCTTTCCTCTCACACAAAAAATTGTTAGATTTCCAATATCACACTCAAACCGTCTGCACCCAACCGCAGGATGTTGTGAATTAGTTTTAGATGCAGTGTACTTTTGCTCTAGCATGAATCTCTGAAATATGTGTGTATTTTAAATACTGCTACAGCATTATGTAAATGATATGCCATCATACTGATATATGCAATGACAGACACAGATTGTGCTGAGACCCAGAAAACATCGATTAAACTGTGAACATTTGTGGTGACAAACAGAATAAAATGACATCTTTATGACAAGCTTTACATATACTGTATATGAATATTATTAAAAAAGGAAAAAAAAAAAAGATGCTGACTTATTATTGCACTGGAATAAGAGTTAAGACAAAGTTCAATATATATTGACCACATTATTTCTTTTTTCTAACTCTCACAGCAGAGTTGCCATGGAGTTCTCATTTGGAGGAAACAGAGAGGTGTGAACGCCTACTGTCTCCAAGAAATAATCTGTAAGTGGAGTCCTAACCACGCTGAGAATTTAGGATAAAAACAAGCCTCAGTGACAAACAAACATGCCCTGTTTCTTCTACTTCATACAGATTTCTCTTAGATGTAAAAGTTGATTACTAATTGCAATACTTGTCTTGAGGAATCTTCATGTTGCCACTTTGTCTCCGTTGTGCATCTCTCATGGGGACTACAGTCTTATCTCTCTTGTCCTCATTTGTTCACTGTGCAAATTTAAGCAACTTTAAGTGTAAATTACCTCGAGGGTGTTAGAATATGCTTCCAATTTCTCCACAGCAAATGAAACAGAATTCATGAACAAATGCAAATTGCAAGATTTTGCTGCTGCACATTAAAATATAAAACATTCAGTAAGTATCACAACTGCATGGGTTTCTGCTGGATGACACGTTAAATCAGTAAATCAGCCTATCATCTATTTAATGACTCTGAGTTGTTTCACAATCGTCTAAAAGCTGATGAAATGTACAGTAAGAGCCTGAGCATAGCTGTCTACGTGTGTGTTGTGCCAAAGGTCTGCAAATGGATCATATATATTTGATGGTTTTATAGCTTTTAAAACCTCATACTGGACATGAATACATTAATATAGTAATTATCAGAGTTATTGCTTTACCATTGTGGCTTTAAGCATTAAAAGTAAGTCAGAAATCCACCTTAAGTGAACTTCTGCTGTAACCTCGATGACCTCGACAGAACAGACAGGTTCAGACCAGGAGACTATCGTAATCACCATCCACTCCACACTCCCAGTGCCTCCCACCTCTGCACCAACACATCTAATCCATCACTGCATGACTAGACCTGGCTGAGTGCCATGGGTAAGAGCAGTTATTGGATTCCATGTTCATCAACAAGTTGTTAAATGTCTGTCTGTTCCCCAAATAACATGATGAATTCTTAATGATCCCACGTGGAGCTAGCATTAAGGCATGGCGGGTGAATAATGGTGGTGTATATGATTTCCGACTGCGCCACGGATGAAATTAATATTCTCTGGTGTGAACTAATTGGCATGGTGCCTGAAGGTGAAAAATTGAGTTGGGTGAGGGGTAAGTGTGTTTTGTGTATGTGTATGTGTGTGTGGAGGTTCTCATATTATGAGAGATTTTAATGTATCTCTATCACTTATGTACTACCTGGCCTGACCAGAAAAATGACTGCTTTGGTTAAAAGGGCCAGTATCACCATTTTTTTCAGTAAAATCTTAACGACATTAAGATAAGATAAGAAAAGATAAGATACTTTATTGTCATTATACAAATTGTACAATGAAATGTAGGTGCACTATCAGGATGCAGCTCCGTGGCGGCTGCTCGTCTTTCAGAGAGGGGAAGCTCATTGTCGGCTTACATCAAAAAAGAAAAAAAAAAGTCAAGTTATTTAAACATAAATTCAGCCCTCCATTCCTTTTTAAGAAAATGGTCAGTGACCTTATCGTACCAAGTAAACAAGAAAACGTTGAAAATATGTTAAATTGAAACAAGGAAGTACAATGAGTGTGTTTTATTTACAGTGCAAGAAATGAACAAGTAATTTCATAGTGGTTTCTCTCCTGATTTCACAGCAGAATGTGCGACGGTATTAAACTGAACTCTGTCAAGTGAAGGAGTAGATCCCAAAATAGCTGTCAATCAAACGGGATTCAGTCTTTCAACTGATCCTCCAATCAGCACATGGAAGCCTAGCGTCCAGCCCAGCCAAGCTCCGCCCACAGCTCCATTCACCCCCAGAGATGCCCGGCATCCGTGGCATTTATCCAATTACTGTCCAGTTTTGAGGCAATGAAAAAAACTGTTTCACTCAGTCCCATTGAAGTGCATGGACGCCGGGCATCTACAGGCAAATGCACTGAGCAGAGATCGTATGAGAAAACAGCGCAACGGGAATGTATGAGAAGTGAACAACATCGAGTCCACTGATTTGTGATAAAGCTGATTCTGAACGAACTCGTCTTTGAGTTGAACATGTTCTAACACATTTGTAGTCAATGAAATGTCAACGCAACCGAACATATTTAACCATTTAATTTTCATAATTTATGGGAAGCCGGGCTTCCCTTGCAGTCTATGAGAAATCGCCACTGATACAGACTCATAAATTGTAATAAGTTGTAATAACTCTAAAAATACATAATAAAAACAAAATATGCATCACTCACATATCAACATCCATTCATTAATTTCCTTACACATCAGCCTCCTTCATTTATCACACAGCAATACGTCACACACACATCAGTGCCACTGTATGCAGTGCAATGTACGAAATAGTGCAAATAAAAATGTCTATACCTATCTATTACATAGGCTACGTTCAGACTGCAGGCAAATGTGACCCAAATCTGATTTTTTTGCTCAAATGTGACCTGTATCCAATCTGTTAAAGACATTTTGAACAGCACAACCCAATTTTTTCAAGTCTGACCCAGGCCACTTTCATATGTGGTCCTAAATCTGATACTCGTACTCGTCTTCATCCACTTATCCAGGCCGGGGTCATGGGGGCAGCAGCCCTCTCCCCAGACACTTCCACCAGCTCTTCCAGGGGAATCCCGAGATGTTCCCAGGCCAGCCCAGAGATATAACCCCTCCAGCATGTACTGGGTCGGCCCCAAGGTCTCTTCCTGGATGGACATGCCCAAAACACCTCCCCAGGGAGGCGACCAGGAGGCATCTTCTCTAGATGCCTGAACCACCTCAACTGGCTCTTCTCGACGTGGAGGAGCAGCGGCTCTACTCCGAGTCCCCCCTGGATGTCTGAGCTCCTCACCCTATCTCTAAGGCTGAGCCCGGCCACCCAGTGAAGGAAACTCATTTCAGCCGCTCATACCCGCGACCTCATTCTTTCGGTCATTACCCAGAGCTCATGACCATAGGTGAGGATCGGAACATAGACTGACCAGTAAATCGAGAGCTTTGTCTTTCAGCTTAGCTCCCTCTTCACCACAACAAACTGGTTTAGCGTCCACATCCCTGCAGACGCCACCCCAATCCACCTGTCAACTTAAATCGGATAAGTATCTGATATTTTGCAATGCGACTTCAGTCTGAACGGCCAAGTTGCATTTATCTGACCTTTATGTCATTGAAATGCAACAAACGTCACAATTCTGCGTCCCACTAGTGTCACTTCTGTAAACACCGTGCGTACCTGCATGGTTACGAATTACATCAGGACCTCTTTTGAGCATGCCAAGGTTCTAATAGTTTTGAATTTTTCATTATAGTTTAGTTTTATTTAGTTTTGACTTTTTTTTCTCTAATTCAGTTTGTTTTTATTCATTTTTAGAGCAGGTTTGCTAGTTTTTATTAGTTTTCGTTATTTTCTAAATGCTTAGTTTTAATTTAGTTTTAGTTTTGTTGTATCTTTTTTCTTCTTCTCCGTCGTATTCAAATAAATCCCAGACAGCACTCTGCTTCTTTCTCTCAACTTTAGTCTCCATGTTTCCAGGTAGAGTGGGGACCAGAAGACGACTGTAAACCACAAGTGACCACAAGTGACGGACCGTTAAATATCATATAGTGCCAGCAGATAAAATTGCTTGAGGGAAATAAATCGATTTTATATCACTCCGCCAATGACAAACATGAAAAAGAAGGGAATTTTATCCATAAGTTTTATCCGTTTTAGTTAATTTTGTAAACACACAATACAGCTTCAGTTAGTTATTGTTTTTTTCTTTTAATTATAGTTTTTATTTATTTCAGTTAACGAAAATGTTTTTTTCAATTCTAGTTTTTGTCATTTCGTTAGTTTTCGTTAATGATAATAACCTTGGCGCATGCTGGTCCCTTTGCATTCAGTTCATACTCAAAACTGATAGAAGTCGCATTTAATGTGTAATATGAACAAGCACACATAAAAATCGAATTTCACACAAAAATCTGAATTGTGCATTAAGACCTGCTGTCTGAACGTAGCCATAGTTTCATTACATTGGACAAACAAACCAGAAAGAGGGAGTCAGACAGGAATAACAACACTGTGGACTTAATCAGAGGAGGCAAGTATTTGCAACTCCTGTGAAACTAAAAACATGTCTGTGCTGATCATGTAAATACACAGACTCTCCATGTGATGGATGTGCTGCAGTATTTATCTCCTAATGGGCTAAACCTGCACCCACATTTGGTGTAGAGTTCAGTCAGTACAATTCAAGATGTGTCAGCTTTTGGTGTTTTTCTTGTGTGGGTGAGTTAGAACGTCTGGCTATTAATAGGGATGAAAAGTATAGAGATAAAGTTACTGAGCAACCACAAACTAGTACTAACAAGATGAATATTAGCAGGGTGGCCAAGAGCTGGAAAAAGGGACAAAAATAAGCTTTGACTCTTCAGTTTCTTTTTTACTTACCTTTATCATTTTCACACAATTTAGCTTGCTGTTTTAATCTCTCATGTCATAGAATCCAGGTCCTTTTTTTTTTTTATCAGTTTTTAGGAGAAAAAACATGTACCACAGTCAATGGCAAGAGGCAAGTATATTTTTAATCCAGTTTGAATCATGTGATCGTAATGCTTCAAGAGAGTGTTTTTTACCTTGGGGTCGAAACCTCACATGGGGTCGCCTGGAATTCAAATAGGGTTGCCTGAAATTTCTAGTAATTGAAAAAATAAATGAATAAAAATAAAAATAAAACTTACTAATAAAAAAATATATGGTGAGTTGAGAGAGACAATCACAATCCATAAAAGACATGACAAACTGTGAAGTTGAAACTGAAGCACTGTGGTACTGTTTATCTTTCAAATGTTCATTGTGGTCAGTTTCAGATGCTGCAGCTCTTTCATAATTCATAGTTTGAGTTATTGTTTTTTCAGTATTAATTTTCAGCCTTGTAAATCCAAGCTGGACTGACTGTACATATCCTGACCAAGGAAAATAACATTCTCACTTTGTGCACCTGGCTTTTCTGCCTCCATCCATAATAATATACATTTTATAGCCTAAATGTTGTCTAAAATTAACATTTATTTGCAACATAGTGTGGTAAACTATTACACAATCAAAACCAAATTAATTTTAGCAAAAAAAAAAAATCTCCATTTTGAATGTCTGGGGTCGCCAGAAATTTGTGATGTTAAAATGGGGTCACGAGTCAAAAAAAGGTTGGGAACCACTGCTTTAAGACCATTGATTTATACATATAATATTAAACATTAAAACTGCAGTTTCTAATAAAACTGTGAAAGTATCAGATTAGTGAAAATATGTAAAGACTAGGAGGTGATGCCATTGAAATCGTCTCTATGTATAATCTGCTCAAGGTTGCTGAAGATTTCTCTGCAGCTTCAACATGACTGGACTATAGTGATTTTCACTGCTTTCACTCTTTATAAGACTTTCTTTTTTTTTCTTTTTTTTTTTTTTTTTGTTAACTTTCCTCTTGAAAAACAAGGTGAAATATTCCAACATAACAGCGCATACATTGAGAGATGCAACCCACTGAACCATTTCACACAAATCTAGTGTTACTTTAATATATTTAATAGAAACTATGACTTTCTTGATTTGTAAAATTATATTTGAAATAGACAAATATAAGTGTATAGGGTGGCACTATTCAATATAGGATTTTTTTTTTTTTTTTTTTTTTTCTAAACTTAGGTGCAATGTTGGGGCTTCACCTCCCTTTTCCAGGATGCAAGTCACATGAAACAGTAAATAAGCTACCAACCAAAGTGCCACTAAGCTACTGATTGCTTGTCTGTACTTTAATCAAAGTATGGACACTTAGATGTTGACGCTATATAGACACTTTGCATAAAAAAAAATCTAAAGTGTGTATATTTTTAATTAAAAAACTGGTCTATTTTAACGCTTCAGTGCAGAGCTCCAAGGCAAATATGCCCGGTGTAGCCTCTCTCATTGATTATAGTAGAAGCATAATGCTGAATATGTTATGCGTTTATTGTTGCCTGGGGGAAATGTTGTTACTTCTCCCTTTATTTGTTAAAGTAACTGACAATAGTTGCTATGAAACATACTTATTTTATCCCTGAATAAGATAGTTTTATGCCTAAATCAAAGCTTCACTGTCTTAATCTAGATGTATCATTTATGTTGCTTTTTTTTTTTTTTCTCATTAATTGCTGTATTTCAGGCAATTTTCTCTACAACTACACAAGAACAGACAAGCAATTTTATGTAATTCCTCTTCCTACCTGTAGAGGCGCTATGTCATCATTTCAGCAAAACTGCAAATTCTGTCATTTTGTCAGTGGCCATCTGTGCATTTTGTTGTTTTAGTATGAAGCTGTTTCTGCAACAATGCTTAGCTCAGTGTGTTTTCTGCATACATGTCAGCCTTTACAGTATCTGAGAATCAGCATTATTTTTTACAAACTTCTTTTCCCACTTTCGCTTTCAATTTCAAATTTGCAGCTGTGAAATCGCTGATCCCATATTATTCCATGAGTTGCCTCAAAGTAAGAGACAAACAGAGAAAGAGAGAGGATGTAGAAAATGGGAGAAAAAGAGAGTGGACATGTCTCAGATTTCAAACCACGACATCAGTGAACCTCTTTGAATTCCACAACACAGCATAATCCTCAGCCGGTAGGGAAATATGTGAAACTTCACAAAGTAATTTACACACTAATGTCAATTTTCCCCAAGAACAGCAGTGGGATGCAATTTAAGGATAGCACAGTTACATTTTCCTTATTTTTAAAGATAATTCCAAGCGGCTTATTTTGAATTCCATCAACTTATTATTTCTTTCCTTGAATGAATGACATGCTCAGAATAGTGAACACATATTAGGACAAATGCATAGTTTTAAACAAATCCAAAGCTGTGAATGCAATCAAAAGTTTGAAACTCACTTAGAACATATTTGGGCAAAACAGTGACAGAAAATAGAAATTAATCAACTCAACAATGGCAAAAAGGTTCAGTTTATGGGATGAAATTGCAAGTTAAAACCAGGTGAGGACCCTCACCTATGGTGGCCACAAAAGGCCTTTGTTTTTCTCTGGGCTTTTTGATGAAGACATATTAATTCTGACCCACACTAATAAATAACAGTAAGTAATAACCTTGACACTGCATGCCACCTTTATAAAGCAGAAATATTGCAGAAGTCTGTTGTAAACTCAGTGAATGTTCCGTTCTATTCATTCTAAGGCAACAAAAATGCAATCAATTTTATTTTCAGGCGCATACTGTATATTCCATTCCTGCACATTCCTCTATATCCTTCATACTGGACCTTTAAGACAGGACTGGGCATCGACTCTTAAATTGGTTCACTGTATCAGCTGAGTCACAGCATATTCACGATGCATTAACTCCAAAAATTGCCCAGCTCATGTCACCAGTGACTACTTCAGTACCTGGAAAACACTTTTTGCAAACATCCCCATTAGGAAGCTATAGAAATACGGCCATAGATCTCACTCACCCACAGGAGATTGGTCAACGCAATCTGCTCTGGGTAAATGCAATCTCTAATATGCGGGTGGTAATTGCAGACAGTAGTTTGAGGTTGCTGCATGAAATGTGTACACTGTATAAAACCTATACCATGTCAGACACAAATAGACTTCTCTTGTGCACTTGCATTTTATGTTTGTAATATTGGCATGGATCGATGGCACTGTTATATGTACATTTTTCTTTAAATCCATCTCCTAAACTCTGCTCTATTTATATTATATACAGACGCAGAAAAAATTATTAGACCATCAAAAGTAATCAAAAACAATGGTTATGCAATCAAGTACTAACTCCTGTGAGTATCATGTGACTAAAACAGACAGAAAAGAAAACATGGAATGCCTAAAATTAGGGATGCACCGATCCGATACCAGTATCGGGCACTCCGATATGCAGTGTGTGTACTCGTATTCGTACTTGTAAAAGTAATCTGATACAAATGCACCGATACCACTTACGGCCGTGTGACATTCACAGTTCAGTGCAGCAGGTACACAGCAGTGGAATAATGTGTGGGGAGTGTGAAGAGTGTGGAGATTTTTCAAAATAAATGACGGTGATAAAAGTAACGCTGACTGCAAATAGCGTTAAAGACACAGACAGATACAGAGGGAGCGTTCTGTCCGTCCTCTGTGTACATACCATCTGTTTTCCAGGTGCTCGCGGATGCGTACCCAGACGGAGAATACCAGCGGGAACGCAGAGGTAGAGGATCTGTTCAAAGAGTGACTGTGTGAGTTAGAGAAAAACTACTGACAGATTTATAACTACCCAGAGCTGAGCCAGGGGTACGGAGTAGTGCAGACCACCACCAGCGGAAGTGAAAATGAAACTTATTGCTCATTTCTCTTTTCTCTACCTGCTGAAGCTTCACTTTTAAACCTTACTAATGAAAACACTGCAATATTAGTCTCACATTAGTGTTGCTTCTGTCATCTCCATGTTTGTTATTACTGACTTTCTTCTTCTTCTCATAAAACTTTACACTTCTTCGTGGTATTTGTCCAGTATGGTTAATTAAGAGCGCTTTGTTCCAGTCAGACTAATGACAATGACAATAAAGCACATTTACAAAAGGAACTAAGAACTGGAATGGGATTATTAAGTACTCGTATCAGTACTCGGTATCGGCAAGTACTCAAATATAAGTACTCGTACTCATACTCGGTCTGGAAAAAAGTGGTATCGGTGCATCCCTACCTAAAGTCACTGTTTTTGCCACTACAGTGCCATTGTTATTGATGTAATAATTTAAGTGATTCTGGTTATTATCAAGAAAACCATGGAAAATGGCCACATATCAGTTCTGAAATTAAACACTTATGAACTATTTTTGTTGTTATGATTATATTTGTTCAAACAAATGTACTCTTAGTTGTATCAGGCATTAAAATGAACAAGAAATTGAAGAAAACAAGGGTGGTCTAATGTTTTTTCCTGCATCTGTATCTCTTATACACCTTTTCAGTCCTGCTTTTTCTTTTACCTTCCTGTCTCTCTCATCTCTTCAGGTCATCTTTATGTCTTTCCTCCCTTCCTCCCTTGCTCCCTATATTCTTTTCCTATCCTGTGTGGTTCTCTGTGCTCCATTGCCCTTTATGACCTGTAATCCATGCTTATTAAACAAGGTGCCTGTGCCATTAAGAGTGGAAAATGAGCCCTAATGGCAACACCGCTGGCAGCGCTCGCTGCCTCAATGCCATTTCGCACTTATGGGCAACGCTACATTAGCACCTTAATTCGAGTGGCCTTGCATCGCTGCCTCTGAAAATATTTTCATCATTTTCCTCTCCCTCTACTAACCCTCCACTATCTGCACATTGATGGGGAAGGCTGTCCTGGATTGTCAGATTGTCAGATCGTCTGATCCTCCCAAAGCATATGGCCTGGGGGAAAAAAAACAGTTAAACCAAGGTAAAGCTACTTTATCAAGTCCATCATAGGGGCACATGCTGCATCTTTGTTTTTAACCTCCTTTGGTCCTTAAGGAAAGGACCTCAATGAATCATGTGAAAGGCTGGAAGTGGAAGGAGTTTGATGGAGGGATTTCCAGGGGCACAGAGAGTTGAAGGTTCCCTATGATGGCAAATTGATTTATCCTGTTATGTATGCTAAGGGAGTGAAATTAGTGAAGACAGTAGAACAGGTCAGAAGGTGGGGACTTGATCATTATAGGACTTTTCTTTTCCTTCATGGAGGCTACTTCTCCTAATCTCTGAGGCACTGAAGGATACGTTTCATGACGGATGCACTGATCCGATGGATCAGCCTCCGCAGGTACTGTCCGTACAGTACTAAATGGACTGGGAATAAGCCAAAAGGGGGTGATCCATGTTAAATACTAATTTTCTTCTGCTCCGTTAATTAACTTTAAAGAGCTCATTTTCAATGCATTCGTAGTTCAGACTGAAAGTGTCACCAGAATGTGTACATCATAGTGGAAGTTTGCAGGTGCATATGCCTATGGGAGGAGAAGGAAACAGCGTATTACTGTAGTTAACAGAATAGGTTTTTATTGAAATGTTTAGTTTTTTCATAACTTCATCATTAATTGACTAAATGTGCAAAAAATCAAGCAATAAAAAGTAAAAATTGAAATACATTCATTCAATCATTTATTTTATTCACATATCTGTTAAAGAGCCAAGTGTAAAAACACTACATTTTGCATTTCCATTATGTGAAATGGGACACTCTGGGAAGCTGAAGAGCTTTTTGAGAGGGGCCCAGGCACAAAGGATAAATAACACGTGACAATAATGCAATACTTTTTACACATTCACAAATATGAATAATGTTGTACTTAAAAACTTAAAGGTGCGTGCATAAAGTTTTTTTTTTTTTTCACTTTTCACATCTCTTCATCTTACTGCAGGACTCCAGTAAAGCATTATGGGTTAGAACTAGTATAGATATGGGGAAAAAAAACAAAAACGCAATGACCAAAATTAGCATTAATCTGCACTTAGTTCAAGAGGTGCATATGATAATTGTTTATTTGTTGTTGATGTTCACATATAGTGTTTTGTGATATAACTACATCAAAAGTGTGTGTGTTTCAGATACTTTATTTTATTGCCTCACATCCGCTAAAATGACTGGATGTTATTAAGAGGCCTGAAAGATGCATTATTAATCCCATGTGAAATTATTGTGTGTTCCAGATCCTCTCTGCAAGTATAGTAAAAAAAAAAAAAAATATGGGAGTGAAATCTTTCTCCTGTGTGAAAGTAGTTAACCTCTATAAAACCATTTGTATCATATTTGCTACTCCGGGTTCTGCAACCTCTATCTTACCAACAACATCAATATTTTCCTTAAAAACCTGATGTACCTGATACATGTTTTCTGTCCCCTGGTGGATTATCATCCCACTGCAGCCAGTGGAAGGGCTTTTTTTTTTTTTTTTTTGCCATTTTCAATATGGCCGTTATCGTTAAATCGTCTACACACTTTTTATAGGAAAGTCTTTGGTAATTTTCTAAAAGTTACTTTGACAAGAACATTTATATTCTTTTTTTTTTTTTTTTTTTTTTTTTTACTTCATATACTGAAACAATGCATAGTTACTTGTTAATTTATTATTTATAGTACAGTTAAATTATGTTAAAATGTACTGTATGTATTAAATGTGATACTACAGGTTCATAAGGTGCTTTATAAAAACACCCAATGTATCAAATGTAATCAAAAATATATCATAAACAAAATTATATGGGAAAAAGTTTTGCTTGGATTTTATTAAAAGGTCGAATAAACATCTCAGCGCCAAAAAATTTGAATTTCGTGGCTAGTTTTTGTTGAGTCAGGTTTTACAGGGTTAAAGGGAGGTGAATACAAGCCATTTCCAATTTTTAGTTCGCTTGTATCACTGCCGTCGTGCAAAGCTTGAAAAGACCGCTGGCACGTGGCGCACAATCCCTGCCGCTTGATTGAATTGTCTTGCTTAATTCTGTTTACAGTGTATTAGATGAGTATATCACTGCTAGCAGGTAAAGTACTGTGGCAAATAAATTAAATTTAATAGGCTGCTAAGGGAGAGAGATGCAGAGGCTCCTGTCAAATAACTGTGGCATTGAGGTTGTTAAAACGTTAAAAGCAAAACTACAATTTTTACCTTTTTTTTTTCTTTATACAATCATACAGTGGCCTAGAGTCATGGAGTAGGAGGTTGAAAGTGGGCAGAAGTTGAGAAATGAGACAGAATGTAATGCCAGAGGCGCTGGGTGCATGTGCCAGAGTATGTTCAGTGTATGTGAGAATTTTGCTTTAGTGAGCGTAGGAGTGTCGGATTGTATGGCTGTTTTTGAACTCATCGTGTGTGCAATATGTGTAAGGATAGTGCTTTTTAGTTACCTCCGCCAAGGAGGTTATGTTTTTGCCAGGGTTTGTTTGTTTGTCTGTTTGTTTGTTTGTTTGTCTGTCCGTTAGTGTGCAACATAACTCAAAAAGTTATGGACAGATTTTGATGAAATTTTCAGGGTTTGTTGGAAATGGGTAAGGAAGAAATGATTGAATTTTGGTGGTGATCGGGGGTGGGGGGGCCCACGGGGGGGGGGTGCAGACCAGAAAATTTCATCAAAATCTGTCCATAACTTTTTGAGTTATGTTGCACACTAAAGGACAGACAAACAAACAAACAGACAGACAGACAAACAAACCCTGGCAAAAACATAACCTCCTTGGCGTGGGGGGGCCCACGAGGGGGGCCACTGATCAGCCTTGGCGGAGGTCTGCGCTCTCCGAGTGCTTCTAGTTTTTTTCTGTTTTTGCCTTCTTGTCCTGTGTGCATGAATACAGGTATGTGAGACGCTTCACAATTTGACTTTCACCGTTAAAATATTAAAGATTCAATGTTTCATATTGACTGCTGACATGAAAAAAAAAAAACAATACCAACAGTGGGGGCTAATGAGGAGCCCCATTGAAAGGCTGTGTGTGTTTGTTTGTTTTTTAGACACACACATCTTTTTTTTAACATGTATCTTTATTGAATTTTTAACACATTATATATCTTTTCTGACATGAATTGGTAACATTGTGTGGGTTTCCCCTGAGCATAATCCCACAAAACCACAAGCCACAAGCCCCTTATCCTTCTCCAAAATAGCTCCACACATATCTGCATCGGCATAGATCAAGCTTTTTTTCTTTTACATGAGGATAAACTTTGTGACATCAGCAACTTTATATTTCTCCCGCAGTGTGTTTAAGTTGAACATATTCACTGTAATGTTTACTCCACATTTATTATTCACAATCATCAGAAATGTACTGCTGATGTAACAAGCAATGTTTCATAAAAACATCTTAAATAAGGGGTAATTAGGAATTATAGAGTGTTTGATATTGACATAATCAATGAGTTGTGTGAATGGTTTAAAAAAAAAGTGGAAATGCTGTATTTTTATTAAAAAATTCTTAAAAAGCAAAAAAAAAAAAAATACAATGCCTTTCTTACATTGCTTTAACTCTTAAGTACCTTAGGGCAAAAAAATGTTGACATTAATACACCAATATGATTTAGGAACATGCTAGAGCTAAGGTTATTAATTAGGTCATAGGTAATTAACATAGACTATATATAAGTCACACCAGAGGTTGCACTAGACATTTTTATTGTCCATCAAAGTGATAGACAGGGTCGTAAAAATTCCATCATGACACATTTTTATCTGTCATTTCAAATTAAATTTTATAATGATAATGAGACATATTTAGTAGTATTTAATGTTCAAAAATGTCTCAATGATGCAGCAGCTGTAGTTGCTGCTGGCTGACAAACCAACGTGATATCATGGCTCGCGTAAATATACAGGACACTTTTAACCCTTTCATGGACAGTGGTCACTACGGTGGACAGTTGTTCTACAGCTGTTCTCTTGTATATTCATGGGTTTTGTTGTTTTAGTTGCATATCAGCCAACACAATACACAATACACTGCAACTGATACCATTACTGTAACTTGGCTGTTCTTGATAAACCTGATCTACACTAACATGTTTAAGTATTTTTTTATATATATTTTTTGTATTATCTCCATGAAGTGAGTAGTAGCTAGAATTAGAGTATGACCCCTAAGGGTTAAAATGAAAGAAAACATCAGATTAGTTGCAATTTTTTTTTTCATAGATTTTTTTTTTTTTCATAGATTTCACACAGTATGTCAGTTTTTGATATTGCATTTTAAATACATGTTTCTTTGCTTCCAAAATTAAACACATGGTGGACATTTTTGTAACTCTATGAAAAACAAGTTTGTTTAAAAAAACATTCAATTGCATTTTTTTTTTGTTCAGGCCTAAAGAGGAATAAAAACACTCAGGAAAAAAAAATGTGACAAAGGTTCTCATAATTTGTGCATGAAAGGGTTAATTAGCGTATTATCATTATAAGCTTTCCATGTGCGTGTTCACTTCACGTCAAATACCACGTACTGAGGGCTAGAGTTAGGGTTACCGTTACAGTTAGGGTTATGTGAACAGGAGAACTTGGCGAAATTGAGTAACACACGAAAGGTAGAAAATGCCATAAGAACTGGTGTATTACTTACTTGTCCTTCATCCTCCACCACATCAGTCCCTCTTTTTTCACCTTGTTTATCAATGCCATCACATTTACTGGGCTTTTTAAACTAGCTAAGAAGACTCGGCTGTCTTGACATTATGCGCTAGCAAAGTAGCATCTAATTTTGGCTAAAGTCAGCTAAACAACAAGACAAGACTTGACAATGACTGGTTAATATGCACAGTAGCCATCATCTGGACAAGGGATGTACTACAGGAGAACTAACAGTGAGTTATTTGAAAGAAGAACCGGTGTTGTATTCAGTGTTGTGAATGGTGGCGCTGTAGGGTTATAAACAGGTAGGATGCTGTTATGGACTGTTAGATAGAATAGAAGAATAGAATAGAATCTTGAGTTTGTCAGTAGTAGTTTGTCACACATGTAAACATGCACCACACACTGAAATTTGTCTTCTGCCTATAACCCATCACTAGATCATGCCTTGTTAAGAGACAGACCAGCAGGTAGGTTCTGTTCACAGTGTTGTGTGAAAACTTAGATTAGCTTCAGTATTTTAATCTGTCAAAATGACGGACAGCCTTCAGAATTTTCCGTCATCTTTAAAAAAAAAATCAATGACAGAATATTTTCAGTTAACACAACCCCTGAGTCACACTCAAGTCATCACATTCTGGCACTTGTTCATGACCCCATGGTGCCCATTTTTAGTCCCGAGGGTACTGCTATCCCTCAGTTTTAACATGTAGGGTGCCAGATAGATGTCAATGTAAATACATAGACATCAGAAACTGACGACATAACATGACGTTGTTAAGTGTGTTTGGGGTGGCTGGTGTTTATGGTGAATCTACTCTATTTGTCCACCTTATGTCAGGCCATCCACTGACCGTAACCAAGGTGGTTTTATACAGAAACTGGACCAGACAGTAACCATATTTAGACTTGTGTCTGATTACCTCACATATTGGAGAACAATGGCTCGGGAGTGAGAATTTGTTGTAAATAAAGATGGACACTATGCTGGCCAAAAGTCTTGTTCCTTCCTGTTTGCAGTATGAGTCAAATGTTATCAGAAGCAGAATCAGCTTTATTGGCCAAGTACATGAACACATACAAGGAATTTGGCTTTGGTTTTTCTTTGCTTACAACGTACAATTTCAACATGAACCCAATCACACTTAAACATAGACCTAATATAGACAAACATTCGACTAGGGACAAGGACAACAGTGGGTTGAGATTTACAGTAGAGTTATATTGTAATATGTACAGAGTGCAAATTGGAGTTTTTATACAGTGAGTGGATGTGTACAGGGATCTGGTCAATTAAAAATATATGTTTATATATATATTATTATTATAGTGCAAATTAGTCAGAGTTTTTATGAAGAGTGCAAATATAAGTTTGTGATTGGAGTCAGTTATTGTGTCACTCCTACTCCGAAGTGACTTCTGCAGATTTCATGAGCAGGATTTGTGTTGAAATTATCATGTGTTTTTTTCAGGTTGTTTTTGAGTTATTTGGTTTTATAAGAACATGTGACTGACCTCCATGAAGACCAACTGTGTCCTTGAATCTGTTGCACACACTGTAGCACACTGTAGGAAAGTATACTACAGCATTCATCTTTTGCTCTATGGTGTGTGTATATGTATACATATATATATAAACAGTTTTACAGACGGTTAGTCACAATAAATTAAAACAAACAGAACAAACAAACAGTAATACTGTAAAAACAGAAAAGTTAGAGAGTTTTTTAAAGTGCAGTTGATAAAGTACAAAAATGCAGTTGAGGTCACAGTAATTAGAACACAGGCACAATAATAAATGCACTAATACTAAAAATAAGCAGTTAAGAAGTTCGAGCACTTTTCAGACAGATCCAGGACTTTTATTTAAAAAACACAAACAAAAAAACCTAATATAATATAACACATATTACCTCACATACTTGCATAACTCAAGGAAGTACAAAACCATTATTTGGCGAGACCTTTATTTCCTCTATTTAAAAGTAGAAATAGTCAAATCTAGTACAAAACATCGCTTGGATCCACAGATGCAAAACTTCCTTTCCCATTACAAAAAAAAGCCCTTTAGCATTTCATAAGATAAAAAATGGTCATTCCTTAACAGAGCTTCTATTATGTAAATGTTGCCTTCCTGTAGCGCTTATAACATCCTACAAAAACTTACCAGACACACACACCTGCAGTGACTGAAATCACACAATAACACTTAAACTGAATAACCTACAACCACAAACTGTTGAAAATACCTGGGTTACATTGCTGGATCTATCCGATTAAACTTTTAGTGAGTTCTACAGCTGTAGAATTGATCAAATCAGTCTCCAGCTATGTCAGGGGCTGACGGTTTTACTTCTTTTAAGATGCTGCATGTTATGACTAAATTATTCAGAGTGACGTGTGCTGATGTTTTGTGTAGCTGTGCTTTAGATGTTTTTTGGACTGAAATCTGAAATCACCACATGTTATACTACCCAGTACCTGAATCAGTGTTGTCTTTTCCAACATAAACTGAATAAAATGTAAGATATGTTTAATGCTCGGACTTTATTGTGGAAGGACAGGCACACCTACATGTTTATTAATCCCTTTAAAGACCCTCATAAGAGAATTCTACATGAAAAGTGACAGCTGAAGATACATCAAACTATTCTTGCTGAGCACGCTTCTGTGTATGTGTGTATAGGTGTGTGTGTGTGTGCATGTGTGTGTACATATATTAGGGATATGCAGATCGATAATGAAATATTGATATCTCTGATACCAGATCTTTACACTCTAGAATCAGTTCACAAATCAAAATATCAGTACTTTTAATACTTTGGTCATTTGAGGTAATGTATATCAGGAACACAGTGGAAAGTAACTGAACTATTGGGATCTTGTTCAAATTATGCATGATCGGTGGGAACTACTTCTTCTTCCGCCTGGGTAAGTGTGTACTGCGTCACACTTCTCAGTCAGTCAACTCTGACTCAGTCTCTAGAAAAAAGGAAAAAAAAAAGCAGCCAAGAAGATGATTAATATGCAAGTTTTCATTTTTATAATAGTTCTTAATAAGTAAACAATAATTACTCTCTTGTCTTGTATTCTTTATGAAGTTATGATTTGAAATACAATATTTATTTTATTTTTTTTTTTAGATTTTCCAGACCTTAAGTGTATCGCTGTTGGATTGGTACTGCCGATACCAGCCTGAATTTTACTTGGTATTGGATCGGAAAGGAAATCTGTGGTATCGAACATCACTAACATATATTTGCTGGAGCTTTATACATTTTTTTATTCATGTATATTATATCTGGCTGTAGAAACAGTTGGATAGGAGCTTGATATAACAGTTCATGTTCAAGTTGTACATCTCTTGTTATATATTTGAAAAGAAAAAGACCTTCATTAAAAAAAAAAAAAAAAACTATTCTTGATGAAAAAATGCAAGAGGTTATGAAGCAAAAGTATTTGTAAATAGAAGCTGATGAATGTCAGGTTGCACTTTCCTCTCTTGCAATGCGTTGATTGATACAGTTTGTGTATATAAAATGTGTATTTATAGGGAATTATGAATCCATACTTGTAGAGTGACTCGATGTTTCTGTTCTCAGTATCGTTTACAAAGCATCATGATATGAGGGAGTAGCCTGTACACAAACCCTTTACTTTTCTCTCCCTCTACATCTCTGCTGAATAACCCTCTACATGAAGTGCTCTCTCCTCCAGTCTGACTCACAGTGACCCTTAGTGCTCTACAACTACCTCCCTCTTGCATGTGATGAAATATTCATGAAACCTCTGCAGGGCACAGTGTACAGTACTTGGGGCTGCTAATTTTTCTGTGGTTGGACCTTAGGGTGCTGTCATCTGCCAGCCTCAGTCTCAAAAAAATCACTATTGCTGCTAAGGTGCACAGCCTCTGTTATCACCTAAGCTCATTACTGTTCATCATCTAAAACAAGGGGTGTTGCTAATAAATTAATTTGTTTTTGTAATATCTTCATGAACACATCATAATATTGCAGTTCATTTGGCACTGTGTGTAGGAAAGAGGAGGAGGAGAAGTTTTCTACTTCCACTGTCAAATGTGACAGATGGTCAAACCAAACTAAATCTGTTCATAGTAATAACAGACCAGTACAGCATTAAGCAGAATAAGGACTGTGATCTTGTACTCTATTAATACTACAGTACTCTCCTAACTTTTACCATGCGGTTTTGTAGATACATAGACCATGATATTATCAGTACTTAAAACTAAAAACTTGTGCAATTGTATTTTGGTACCACCAGACAAAAATGCATTATTATTGGTGGTTTATGTTGGTGTAGTGCAGGGGTGTCAAACTCGTTTTAGTTCAGGGGCCACATACAGCCTAATATGAAATAAAGTGGGCTGGACCAGTAAAATAATGTAAATAATAGGATAATAACTTATACATAATATCAAATCCAAAGTTTTCTCTATGTTTTTGAGTGAAAAAAGTAAAATTCCGTAATTAAAATGTTTACATCTATGAACCGTACTTGAACGTAACATGAACAAATATGAACAACCTGCAAATTCCTAAGAAAATCAGTGTAATTTTAACAATATTACACCTCAGTTTGTCATTTATACATGTGCATCACAACTTACAGATCACAGTGGATCTACAAATACACAAAACATTTAACAAAAGGCAGAATATTGTTAAAATACTACATACTTCTCTTAAGACATTTCAGGTTGTTCATATTTTTTTGGGAAAAGCCAGTCTGTAAATATAAACATTTTTGTGTAATTTTACTTTTTTGACACTAAAACAAAAAGAAAAAAATAGCTTTTTTTTCATTATTTATAGGTTATTATGATAGTATTTTACTGGTCTGACCCACTTTAGATTGAACTTTCTTGATTGATAATATCTTCAGTGTAATTTTTACATTTCACAAATTCATCCCAAGGGCCAGATTGGACCCTTTGGCGGACCCCCGGGACGCATGTTTGACACCTGTGGTGTAGTGGTTGGCACCTCCACCTCACAGTAAGAAGGTTCCAGGTTAGTTTCTCAGTGTCCTCCAGACAGTTACATATACACTACATTCATCCTCCTGTCTGTGCCCCTCACCACGGGGCTGATGAAGATCTGGAGGTGGTCCCTGAGTACCTTTAATGGCGGCTCACTGCTCCTAATTTGTGCTAATGCTAAGTATTGTGTGTGTGTGTGTGTGTGTGTGTGTGTGTGTGTGTGTGCGTGCGCATGCGTGTGTGTGTGTGTAAAATGTAGAGACCACATTTCCCTACAGGGATAATAAAACAAGTTAACTTTTTTAACCTCCTTTCCCATCAGATTGCTGGTGATCCAGTTGCCATTTTCTATTAAATACATGAAAGGTTTAACAATAAAACTTTTGTCAATGTAGGCATGTTACACTATGTTAGAAAGCGCTAAAAGCTGTTAGTTGAAATTTTTATTGTGCAGTATTCCTGGGTCCCATAGTAATCAGTGAAGGAATACCTGGATAGCAATTGAAGGAATGGGGTTTCCTGCCTGTTTGGTCATGAGGTCACATTATTGGTCCATTCCATGATTAATTACCTTTCTATCCAAAAATTGGTAAAAAAAAACAAAAAAAAAAAACATTTCAATTGAATGTAAGCCTACATAGTTTATGTTGTATTTTAGCCGTATATTACAAAAGGAAATGGAAATATAGGTTATTACCTTTCATATGAGCTCTCATTTATTAATTTTGGCCTTGTGGTTCTTCTGTTATTAGTGATGGGACGTTCATGAACGAATCAAATCTTTTGAATGGCTCTTTGAAATGAGCGATGGGAACCAAGTCTTTGTGAAGAGTCGTTCATTTTTTTTTTTTTTTTTTTTTTAAGGAGGGAGTGTCCGATTGCCTGTCAATTTAGCGTCACTGGGGATGTCTCATGGCAAGAAGTTAGCAAAAAAACAACAGTTTGAAGTGTGAGGTGACCATACTCGAGGAGGCGGAGCTGGAAGACTGGTCGAAACCGGAGAAAAGTTTGAAAATGATTGAGTGACTACCTGTGAGTAATGAGCCAAAGAAAAAGGAGTAGTATTTGGATGCACGTTTCAGAAAGAAAAGATGGGCATGCAACTTGCAATATTTATTGTTCTTGTTTTGAGGAGAATAAAATGTTATTTCATAAGAAAATGTTTTATTTTCTTCTTCATTTTTAGGCTACAGACTAGTCCACATAATGTACAGTGATGTTTTTAGTCAAATTCCAGCATTTGCCTAATGTCACCTCTCATGTCATGGATTTAGCCCACACATTTGAACTAACTATTCTTTTTTACAGTAAGATAATATTTACTGCCAATTAAACACCTTTAAATTGTAATGTCAATCATCACATGTAGCCTATTGAGTCATTAAAACATTGGTGTTTCAAAATAATGCAAAAAACATAAAAGAGCCAGTCTTTTGAACGGCTCTTTTCAGTGAACGGCTCCTGGTTGAACACCTCCCTTCATAGAGCCAAAAGTCCCATTACTATCTGTTATAAGCTTTGGCACTTGATAAATAGGCCGAAATTACATTTCATCCTTTTGTGGTTCAGGTGGTCTGACAGGAAACAAGATTTTTGCACCTTCTTTGGACTCGGTTTTCAGGTTGTAGAGGATCTACCCCATTATGCAGGGTTTGGTCTCATGTGTTTTCGGACAGATACATGATTAAAAGCTGTAATTAATGATCACTGTTACGAGTCTTTCAGCCATGACGCTGCTGCTCGACTCCATGGATCGATACAGAAGCTTTGAATAGTGGCTTTGCTTTGAGGCAAGAACATTGCAGAACAAGGGTGTTTACTTCCAAATTCTGGTGTTCTTTTCTTTTGATTACTGCTTTTATAACTTGTATAGGCCTACAGCTGTAGCTACAGTCTAACATCCATTCACATAGACTGGTTTGTGTCCCAAAATGACTTTATGTACCTTAAGCATTCCAAACTCTTTCAACAAGAAGAGTTTTTAATATTTATAAATGTTTTGTATTGTACACAGAACACTAAATCTGGCCTGAATGCATTCATTTTATCTTTATGAAGATAGGTAATAAAAACAGTGAGATATATTGGTGCCTCCCCCAAAATGCATAAAGTATCTCATTAAATATTTAACATGCATATGCTTATAATACCTCCTGCAAATGGTAGGTAAAGTGTTGGAATGTGCAGGAATACTAATTTATGCACCACTTCAGTCTTCTCAGAATTTACAGATAAGGCCTTTTATGAAATGGGTCATGATGGTTTGTCATTCTTAAAAACGTGTCCCTAAAGGAAACAATCATTAGAGACAATGAATTAAAATCCTGTTAAGTTGATTAGGCAAATACACAAATTGTTAACAGCATTAAATTCAGCCCATTCAGTCATAAAACGTAATATTCTTAATTTTGTGCTTCCTCTGATTTCATCAGCTTTTCTCATGCATGCATGTGCTTTGGCACACATATGGACCACTTGCATGCAGATGTGTTTTCCCACTTGAGTGCTTCAATCAATTCTTTATTATCCTCAGCAATTAGAGTACTACGCAGAAATCGATGATTCTAATAAGTCTCTCTGTGGGTTTTGTTGGAAAGTCATCTTTGTGCTGCTTTCTATTGTCACTGCTGAAGAACACACTGTATAGTACAACATAGTACTTACACAATACAACAAAACTTTTAATGCCATTCACTGTAGCCTTTGTTGCTTTTGTTTGGTGCAAATATAAAGAGTCCCAGTTATTTTTTTGTTGCAGTACTAGAAAAATAACCAAAACACCACTCTGCAATGAATTGTCAAATAAATCTTTGCTCTTTTAGTGGGTTGTGTTACAGAACCACTGATAAGAAGCCTCACATAGTAGTTTTTCCCACAGAGAGTCATGAAACAGACTAACACTTTGCGTTCTTACACCATTAACGCCTTGATAAACATGTTTGTGTGATGTGGTTAAAAGTACAAAGAAGTGACCTTATGGCTCGCACTAGTTGCCTTTTCCTCATAATGGATTCTCATGTCCCGTGGCTGTGCTTAGCCCATTAAACTTATATGCAAATAATGGCTTGTTCTGCTCAGTAGTTGAAATATTTGAACTTTTAGAGTCAGAGTTATAGGGTATAAGGATTGCCTTGCGCTGTGTTTTTTTATTCTTAGAAAAAAATTATTACAGATATACAGCTTCTGAAAAAGATATGGATCTTTTCACAGAGTACTGCTCCCTCAGTTCAGACACATTTGATATAATCTTAACCCTTTATCGGGCAAGTGACTATTTTTGGTAATTTCCGCATACATTACAAGTCAGTGGCACCAACAGTTATAGTGAGGACAGTGAGTCAACAATCTCAGGTCCAATGTGGTCTACAGGGTCTGTAAGGTCCACCTCTGCATGAACAGTGAGTGTACCTGCTTTGTTAGGTACCATGCAGTAAAGGTACTAATGTAAGTGTAAGGCTCAGAAGTTAAAGTAATTTATGTTGAAGAAATGTAAGGTTTAACAGTGAATAGGTTAATGTATGTATTTGTTAAAAATATATTGACAGTGTTTTTCCAATTAACTCTTTACATTCATGTTTGCAGAATTATTATTTACACATTTACAGATTTAAATATTTTCATTTGTAGTGTACAAGCAGCTAAGATAATTTGTTGAATCTAAATCACTTACATTTAACAGTCTAAGTACTGCTAGCGCCTGGTTGGTTAGTTCAGTCATGTGAGGAGATGTGTCAGGAAATGTTATGGTGGTAGTTGCCATATATGAAAAGTAAAGCATTGTTTAAGAAGAAATCCGTCTCTGTCCTGCTGTCTCATTTTATAAAGAATGAACTATTAACCACCAACAAACCCTCACGTTGCATAAGTAACTAGAAGCACTTCAGAGAGCGCAGACCTCTGCCAAGGCAGATCAGTGCCCCCCCCGATGCTTGTTTGTTTGTTTGTCTGTCTGTCCATGTGCAAGATAACTCAAAAAGTTATGGACGGATTTGGATGAAAATTTCAGGAAATGTTGATACTGGCACAAGGAACAAATGATTAAATTTTGGTGGTGATCGAGGATGGGGGGGTGGAGGCCCACTGATCTGCCTTGGCGGAGCTCTGCACTCTCCAAATGCTTTTCTAGAAAAGAGAGCACAGTATCAACACTTCCTGAAATTTTCATCCAAATTCGTCCATAACTTTTTGAGTTATCTTAAACACAGACATACAGGCAAACAAAAACATAACCTCCTTGGCAGAGGTAATAATATTCTTAGTGATAATGTGGATGTTGACAGGTGTCTGGATCAGCATTTATGTTGTAATGTTCTAAAAGTGATGTTCTAATGTCATAAAATACATGTTCCTTTCACCTTATATTAGTGTATTTTTCAAACATATTTCTTGGACTTTTTTTTTTTTTTTTGCCACTTATGGGTAAGGAACCAAACATGGTAACTTCATTAACCTTGATTTTCTACATAACAATACAGAATTTTAGTAATAAAGTCTTGTTATGTCCTCCAATAACACACGAAGGTTGACATTTTGTATTTCCATGAGTGTCCTATAAAGAGTTAAGAAGTCAGTCACTTAAACAAAGACTTAGAGTTTGATATAAAATAACATGAAACCTTAAATGACATTTGATGTACTTTTACATCACCCACTAATCCTAGAGATCATCCTCTTTCCAACCACTTAATATTCACACGACACATTAGACCACTAAAGCCTAATCTGTTTTCTTTAATGTAACAAAAGTGCCAGAAAAATCTAGTTTTCACTGCAGGTTGAAGTTGTATGTAAGACCATGCTAAACAGAGATAAACACAAGCAATCCACCACAGTGAATTAATAATCCCTCCCCACTGTTTTGCTTTATTCCAATGCTCGAGGGTAGTGGAAGTTTGGCTGCAGTGTTTCTCCTCAGCCAGTCTTCTCCTGTGTGCTCTTTGAAGACTTTATTGTTCCCCTACTTCAAGACGCCTCTGATCCTTTCAAGTAATACCTCCTTGATTACACAGGATAAATACTTGGCAAGTGTTCTTTTCTTCTCCCCCTGGAGGCAGGTAGACAAACTTTGGTCATTACCATAATAAGGTAAATCAAACTGTAAAGTGTTGCATTGCTTCAACAGTAGCCCTGAAGAAAACTGCTGACAGAGGCCTAATTCTCTGGCAGATCTTCAGGGGGAGAAAGCTTGTTTGTAATTGCCTGAGCTGCTACACAGTTCCCCCTTTGAAATATAGACTCCACTTGACTTCTGTACATAGAGTCGATCTGTGCAGTTCAGTACTTTGATGAGAAAGTGGCTTGTAAGTGGGGTGTGCACACTCCTTCTGTAGGGCTCTAAAAAAGAAGAGTTGAGGAGGAAAATAAGGGAACGAGAAATATAGAGCTGAGTACAGGATTTGGGATTTTTTTTCTGTGAAAAAGCTCAGATATAAATATACATTTCTGCTCTTTAAGTTTGGCTCCTTCAGGAAACAGTTCATTCTTAGGTAAAGGTAAAATACTGTCGCGGAAAAAAAAATATTAGACCATCCTTATTTTTTGGCAAGGCAAGGCAGATTTATTTGTATAGCACAATTCATTCATAGGGCAATTCACAGTGCTTTACAAAAATGGAAAAGAGACAGATTAAAAACACACAATTACAATTAAAACATAATCAATAAAACAGAAATAATAATCAATTAAAACAAAGTAAAAGGTCAGAGTGCAGATAGAACCCTTTCAGTTGTTCTATGCACAGTTGAACAGAGCTGTTTTCAGCCTGGACTTAAACATTGTCAGAGTTGAGGCCTGTCTCATGTCATCAGATAGACTGTTCCAGAGTTTAGCTGCATAGAACTGAAACGCAGCTTTAGTCCTGACTCTGGGCACCAGCAAAAGACCAGTCCCTGAGGTTCTTAAGGTCCGAGATGGTTCATATGGGACCAACATGTCACAGATGTACTTTGGTGCTAGACCATGGACAGACTTACAAACGAGCAGAGCTGTTTTAAAGTCTATTCTCTGAGCCACAGGAAGCCAGTGCACAGATCTGAGCACAGGACTAATATGGTGGTACTTCCTGGTTCTAGTCAGGACCTGAGCAGCAGCGTTCTGGATGTACTGCAGTTGTCTTACAGCTGGTTTAGAGTCCAGTGAGAAGGCCATTACAGTAGTCTAACCTGCTAGAAATCAATGTGTGGATAAGTCTCTCTAAGTCTGGTTTAAACAGTAAACCTTTGATTCTGCTTTGAGATGGTAAAAGGCTGATGATGTAACTGATTTAATGTGGCTGTTAAAGTTTAGGTCTGAGTCCATTATTACCCCTAGATTTCTAACCTGATATTTAGCTTTTAGAGTAACATTTAGAGTAATTTTCTTCAATTTCTTGTTCATTTTAATTCCTGGTACAACTAAAGGTACATTTGTTTGGACAGATATAATGATAACAACAAAAACAGCTCATAAGAGTTTAATTTCAAAGCTGATATCTAGCCATTTTCCATGTTTCTTGATAATAACCAAAATCACTTAAGTTCTTGCATCAATATTTATGGAACTGTACTGACAAAAACAGTACTTTTAGGCATTCCATGTTTTGTTTTGTTTTTCTGTCTATTTTAGTCACATGATACACACAGGAGTTAGTACTTGATTGCATAACCATTGTTTTTGATGACTTTTGATGGTCTAATCATTTTTTCTGCGACTGTATTAATATCTGAACACAGCTCTGACTGACCACTAGATAACTATGTGCATGTGTGCAGATCCAGATCTCACATTGCCTTATTTATTATGTTAAAAAAAACATGCTTCTACTGTAGCCACTTTTACACAGAGATCCCTAAAAAAAAGGCAAGATTCCACCTTTTTTCCACCATTGACCGATTTCCACAGCCAAGCCAAAGGAGTAACAGAGGTGAGACAGGCTGGACTTTTACATCTGCTTTCCGGAATCAAAGTGGCGGTGACATAGCATATAGTGTGCCATATAACTTGCGAGTCAGAAATACCCAGAACATAGCGGTGTTGCTAACCTCTCCAGAGTCGGCTCATCTTTCACTGTTCCACAAATGTTAACATGGATAGAGTCCTCCACCTGAAGTGACAACAGCTCGCAGATCTTGTTATCTCCCCAGTTCGACATCTTTCTGGTCACATTGATATGTCTGTTTACTGTACATGGCCCACACTCATTTTTAAATCCCCCCAGTGCAGGGGGTCACGCATGCAATACTTTATCAGAACACATGGGCGCCGCTACCAATTGTGGGCCCCATGAAAGGTGCATGTGGACCCTTCATAAAATTCAGTACCTTGCCAATCTGTTGGGGGGTGTATATATGTGGGGCTGTGGTCCATAACTAACGTCACTTATGCTGGTGTTAAATAAAGCTGAAACTTAACATACTTTCAACGTCCGACTCCTGACTTCTATGCCTCTATTATACAGCGGATCTTAAACAAAATTTTCACAACTTCTAACCTGTATCCACTGGACACCCTCCACTGGTCCATGGGCCCCCCACAAATGCTGGGCCCCATGAATTTGTCATGTTTACCCCCTCTTTACAGTACCCCAGTCAAAATGTCACACCTTGGTTGTGGAACAAGAGGTGTTCCTTTTACATAGTGTTCCGGAATCATGATCCCACCTTTATCACGGCTCTTTTACTACCTCCAGCAGAGGCGATTTCTCACAGACTGCAAGGGAAGGTCTACTTCCCTTAAAATTACAAAAATTAAATGGTCAAATATGTACGGTTGTGTTGACATTTCATTGACTACAAATGTGTTAGAACACATTCATCTCACAGACAAGTTTGTTCAGAATCAGCTTTATCACAAATCAATGGACGCGATGTTGTTCACTTCTCATACATTCCCGTTGCGCTGTTTTCTCATACGATCTTTGCTCAGTGCATTTGCCTGTAGATGCTCAGCGTCCATGCACTTCAATGGGACTGATTGGAACAGTTTTTTTCATTGCCTCAAAACTGGACGGTAATTGGATAAATGCCACAATGTTGTCCCGCCCCCAGACGCCTGGTGTCTCTGGGGGTGAATAGAGATGTGGGCAGAGGTCGGCTGGGCTGGATGCTGGGCTTCCACGTGCTGACTGGAGGATCAGTCGAAAGGCTGCATCCCATTTGATTGACAGCTATTTTGAGATCTACTCCTTCACTTGACGGAGTTCAGTTTAATACCGTCGCACATTCTGCTTGTGAAATCGAGAGAGAAACCACTACGAAATTACTCGTTCATTTCTTGCACTGTAAATAAAACACACTCATTGTACTTCCTTGTTTCAATTTAACGTAATTTCAACGTTTTCTTGTTTCAGTTACATAATTTAATCATTTCTTGTTCGAGTTTAATATCGTTTTATAGATAGTTAAATCAATCATACTGATGGCTAGGTCGGAGTGAACTAGCTATCAAGTCCCTGGAAAAGACGCCTACTTGGTACGATAAGGTCACTGACCATTTTCTTAAAAAGGAACGGAGGGCTGAATTTATGTTTAAATAACTTGACAATTTTTGGATGTAAGCCGACAATGAGCTTCCCCTCTCTGAAAGACGAGCAGCCGCCACTGACCTCCAGAGGCATTACAAAGGTGGGACCAAATGATCCCACCATTGAATTTACACAGACCTCGTTCCGAAATAAAGGCGAAATATTCCCATAACAGATGTACTGTGTAAAAGGGGCTTGTATATCTTTATGGTTCATTATCTAAAGCATTGGAAATCATCATGCTTGGTGCATATTTTACCCAGAGATAAGAATGAGATAGAGTGGGAGATTATCCGTACCTTTACCCTAATTACACTGTATCATAACTTATTATTTTGGTCCCTGTCATCCTAGTACTTATTCACATCCAAGCAGACAAATCCAGGTCGTAAATACCTCAGGGGAAAACCACAAGTTTTACCCCATACTATGCACTGTTAAACTGCGCTGTTATTCGGGCTTCACTTTGCCGACCTCTCGGGGTTCTCACTCTTAACATCCTGCTGATGGAGGTAAAGTGATCCTGGTCTGACTGCAGGCAGCTTGGCCACTGAGTCGAAGCTGATGACTCACATCTCTTTCTGAGCCTCCCAGAAGCAGTTCAATACCTGTACTTCGTTCACATTTCAGGGCTCAACTCAACCCCCCGTGGCCCTGTTTGGCGCTGTAGAGGAAAGAGTCTATATGATGTTTGATATGGCTGTAAATGATGATGACAAATTGATGCGATGCTCGAACTCTGACAGCGTGAAGCCTAAGAGAAGGAGGGGAGTTTCAGAGGACGTCTGCAGCTTGTCAAAATCCACACTTCTTCAAATTGTGGATCTCTAAATTGTGTTTACTGCTGGACTGTGTTTCAACATGGAGTGTGTGACTGAAATGTATGACATATACTACATGAACAAATACAATATTTTTATATATCTTGATAAATATAATAGCAATATTTTTATTTTTATTTCATCTTTAGGGCTAAATTTGAATCCAAAATGCTTTCAAAATACTGTAGTTGTTTTTTTTTTACTTTAATTTTATTCAGGGTTGTTGTTTTTTTTTTTTTAATTGGAATTGTTTAAAATGTTCTGTCTTGTTATTGTCATGCACTCCTGCCCTGTGTCAGTGTGAAAGCAAGAATAACAAGATTGAAAAAATAGTTTCTATCCACAGGTCAACAGGCTACTGAGTCACTGACTGACTATTGAACTATTATTGTCTATTTCAATGTCCCTCAATAATCTGACCTGCACATTTACAATTTTGAACACTTAAACAAACATCATCTTGATACTGCATCTGCAAATATATGTGATTTTGTGTCATTTGCACACATGCTTTGTATGTTTGCACAATATAAACAATATTGGCAGATTCTGAATGTCTTACCACTATGACAGTATATTTTGCACAAATAATACAACTGTATATTGTTAACTGCACTCTTCCCTTTTGTGTTTCTGCTGTATATATGACAACAAATCACAAAAGGTATTCAACTTCTTAAATCTTAAATCTTTGCTTCAAAAAGGCATAACTAAAAAAAAAAACAAAAAAAAAAACACAATAAATTAATAAATACCCTAAAAATCACAACAAACAATTAAAACATCCCTTAAACACCAACTAAATATATGCATAACAGAATTATAACTTTTTTTTTTGTCACTTTATTACCATAATTATTCAGTTTATAGGACTTTCTACAGCTGTTACATTGATATATTATCATGATACAGATGTTTCATGTTAGTTGTTATGAATAATCTTGACTATAAATGCATGAAAATCAATATATATATATTATGTTTTAAGGCAGATTTTTCTTGCTGGGTGAATATTTTTGTTCATGTAGTGTTTGCCTCTGTGTAAAGTGGTGCTGGGTAATCTGTCCAAAAGGATGATTTGATAATATTCGGAGGCAGAATCATGATCCACAATTTGTTGTTGCCTAGGAGGACCATTTTCACATGACGGTTATGGTATTAAAATGAATATACCCCCGCAAAAGAAGAAGCCGCATTAAAAAATCACATCCTGTGAGCCAGACTAAACAAAGCTCAGAGATACAGCACTGTTATTTATATATTTAATGACACTATCTCCACAATTCAGCACTTCATATGACAAATTAAGATCGATCACAAGCTATGAATGTGACACCACCCAGACCTGGTATAAAGTAGACTTAAAGTGGTGTAAAAACACTTCTCATCTTTAGAGAAACACATTTTTCAGGAAATAATGCTATAAATTTCTGACCTTTTCCCCATTGATTTTAAATGTACGGAAGAACTCAGAAGCCAAATTCCATCTATTTTTCTCCATTACAGTTTTAGCCTGTTGTTGAAACCAGATGCCAGTTGAGGCTGCGGGTAGCATACAAACACAAGGAGCTGAAGGACAGTAAAACACTGAGCAGAAATGAAATATATCACTGTGTTGCAAGCAAGTATTGTACAGTCCCTCCAGGATTTCGCAGGCTTTTTTTTTTTGTTGCGGCCTAAAATGCCTGATTTTGTGGCAGCTTTTCCAAAACATTGCGGTGAAAGTTGCGATGATTTGAGGCTTCTTTTATTAAAGTCACAGGAACATGAGCATTTGCAAACTACCTAGAACAGTCTTTTTTGAGTTTTTAGCCTTAAAAAGCACCAGGAAGCCATGATTTTAAACAAAACAGACTTTTTTTCCCCATTAATTCATTTATTTGTTTTGAGCAGAAGAAAAAAAATTACATTTTTTGTGTACAAGGAATTAATATCAAAGCAAATACATTAATAAATAAAGATGATCAAGACAAAATATCAATTGCCATGTACACTGGTAATAACAATATAAATTTAATAAGTACTGCTCAAAAAGGAGTGGGAAGAAGAAATGTATTAAATCCCACCCCCATCTCACATTTATACAACACAACACATGACTTTTGTGTCCTTAATGATACAGTAATATATTTAGATGCATTACATGGTTAGATGGGTTACATGCATACACAGAGACACACATGCACACACAGACACACATACACACACAGAGACACACATGCACACACAGAGACTGACATACACACACAGAGACACACATGCACACACAGAGACTGACATACACACACAGAGACACACATGCACACACAGACACACATGCAAACACAGAGACACACATGCACTCACACAGAGACACACATGCACACACAGACACACATGCACACAGAGACTGACATACACATACAGAGACACACGTGCACACACATGCACACACATACACGCACAGACAGGCACACAAGGCTTCCAAACTTGGGTTGCTTTCTATCTACCACATAAGAGTAAACATTAATATTAACACCAAGTTAAACAACTGTTTTTGTTTGTGAGCTCGTTTTTTAACTCCACACACAGACTTGTGCTCCCACTCCCTCACACACACACACACACAATACACCAAAAGGAAAGCATGCTTCCACAAGTTATTTATTCTTCGCTTATATTGCCTTATAGAGTATATCTGTGTTAACCTTGACCCTTTCAGCTCCTGCTATTGTTCTGGATGCAACAGCCTCTGTCATTGGGACTTGTCTCGTCTTTCCTCTTCCAGTTTCAGCTGTTCTCCTTGCATGTTTTGCGGTTGAAAAGTGTCTGCGGAGCGGCCACTTTCGTTTGTGTTCCACCACAGAACAGTTTACCTTCACTTTCATGTCACACATCTAGAAACTGACTTGCACAAACTTTGGCAGTGATATTTGTCGGTAAATGTGGGCGCACACGTCTTCATCTTCTCAATCGTCAACAAGGAGGTGAATGTGATGACATACATCAGGGGGTGGGCGAAAGGGGGCTAAAGTGATTGGTCAAATTTGCAGAAAATTCGTGGTGATTGGACAAAATTGCCACACCTCACAGAAGTCACGATGATTGGTTGAATTTGTGTTAATAGTTGCGATTGCAACATCGTGAATTCCTGGAGGGACTGATTGTAGTTCTAGTAATGAGTTTTTCATTTCTTATTTAGATCCTAAAATGTTTGTTTGAAAGTAATTCAGGTAAAACCAAAGAGGAGAGTCTGAACCATTAAGCAGTAAAGTGAATCTCACACACACACACACACACACACACACACACACGCACACACCTACACACACACAGGTATCCTGGTAACAATGGACTGAATGATTCTCTAAAATAGTCTATGGATTAACATTAGGTTTGAAGTGTGTATAATTATAGCACAACAGCCCTGTACTCCCCCTGCCTCCTCCAGTGCAGTGAAAGAGGGAGAGATCAGATTTATCGCAGGGTAGCTTTATAATTATTTACTCCATTAGCCATTAGTGGTCGACACAAAGTGCACTGGCTCGCAAAATTAGAATCCTTATCTGAATGTTCCAGAACCTTCACTGTATTCTAGAGAAAATGTGTATATGCAGCGGGATGCACCGCAGCCAGGAAACACCAGGTGTAGAAGGACATTTTGAGGACATGTCAGCGTTAGTGGCACATTCAGAGGAAGAGAAGGGATTGAAGCTCGAATGTGGCCTGAAACCGTCAAAAGCGCTGTTTGTTTAGCGAACCTTTCATCACATTGGGTTCATTGAATTATGGGTTTGTGCTTAATGACCTCTGTATCAGGCAGGATAGAATATTCTGAATCCATGTACTGACAGCAACAAATATAATATATTCCTGTCACTATGAGCTGCCAGTCTCCAGTACAATTAAATGAGATGTATTGGTCCATATCCATTTGTAACATCTATCCTTACATCTTAATCTGTCAGTGTGATTTTCTCTATTACTACTCAGTTCATTCATATCGTTAACATCATCACATAATTGCCTAAGTCATACACTATATGGACAAAAGTATTAGGACAGGTGTTTCTTTTCTAACAGGGGTCTGAGATACAAAACAATGACAAATGTCATAATACAGTTTTATATTGTGATAAAAATCATTGCATTAGTTAGTTTGGTTTAAAAGGTTTATACTATTCCCTCAACATTGACTTTTTTTTTTTTTTTTAAATCCCTGGCTGATTTTAAATTTCTATATCTAAATTTCTAAAATATTTTTGTCCTCTAACTGTAAATAATTTTCTGCCACAACCTTTTTTTTTTGCATCCCACTTAGGAAGAAAAATCTCCTATTAAATGTTAAGGAAACACTGATGTTTTTTAAACTACTGTATATGGACAAAAATATTGGGACACGTCATGGCTACAACTCATAAGATGTCCAGTTCGTTCCTAAATGTCAATATTTCATTTTTTATTTCATATTCCTGTCACGATGAACTGACAGTCTCTAGTACAATTAAATGAGATATATCGGTCCATCTATTTGCAATATCTATCCTTACATCATAATCTGCCTGTATGATTTTCTCTGTTACAACTAAGTTCATTCATATAGCTAGCCTTGTCGCATATTGCCTAAGTAATACACTATATGGACAGAAGTATTGGGACATGCTAAATTCACGTGTTTATTTTTTCTAACAGAGGTCTGGGATACAAAACAATGACATGTGTCATAATATAGTTTAATATTGTGATAAAAATCATTGCATGGGTTAATTTTGTTTAAATGGCTTTTACTTGAATTCCCTCACTGATTTTTTTTTTTTTTTTTTATAAAACCAATGACTGATTTTAAATTTCTATCTCTAAATTTCTAAAATATTTTTCGTGCTCTGATAGTAAATAATTTTCTGCCGTGACTAACCATCTACTTTTTTTGCATCTCACTTAGGAAGAAAAATTTCCCATTAAATGTTAAGGCAACATTGTGTAACGGGCTGAGTACAAAGGCTGAACCCAAAAGCAAGACCACAAGACAGACGTAAAGTCGAGTGGGTTTATTAAACACTTTAACAAAGGGAAAAACACAACACAGAATAATTAATAAGTCTGTGATGCCACTGAGTCCGGGGCTTGACGTCTGGGCCGTGAGTGGAATCAGCTGGCGACCAGCGTGGCCGAGCCAGGAAAAACCCAACGGAACCCCAACTAGGGACAAACAAAGGGAGGTCAAAAAACAGGCCAGGTCATACACGGAAAAGCAGATCTCAAGGCAACGGTACATGGGGGACAGGCAAAAACTCACGGTCAGTAATCCAGGCGCAGGGTCGAAGCACAGGTAATCGGTGGAGGCTGAGGTATCAAAGGGAGTAGGCAGAATCGGAGTCGGGTACACGAACCAGGTCAAAGACGAGCAGGCACAAACAGGAACGGGCAGAATCGGTGGTCGAGAGACGAAACGGGTCACAACAGGCAGACAGACTGACAGGATCCAAAACGCTGGTAAGTGAGCACACAAGTGTAGAACACAAACTGGCAACTAGACAGGGGAAGACACAGGGTTTAAATACACAAGAGGGCGGGAAGACAATTGGACACAGGTGGAACACATCAGGGTGGAGTCAGGTAATCAGGAGCAGGTGAAACAATCAAGGAGGGGAAGTAAAGACGCCAGACAAGACACATGAGGGAAACTTAACAAAATAAAACAGAAAGTGACAGACAACAAAAATGACAGACAACATAAAAGAGACAAATCCAGACAATGTCTGGATGCCGACATGACACATTGATGTTTATAAACTGTATGGACAAAACTATTGGGACATATCATGGCTACAACTCATAAGATGTCCAGTTCATTCCTAAACATCAATATTTAATTTCATTTTCATCTTTTATTTCATATTCCTGTCACTATGAACTAAGTCTCTAGTACAATTAAATGAGATGTATCGGTCTATATCCATTTGCAACATATATCCTTACATCATAATCTGTCTGTGTGATTTTCTCTATTACTACTCAATTCATTCATATCGTTTGCCTCATAGAAAAGTCATATGGACAAAAGTATTGAGACACGCTGAATTCAGGTGTTTTTATTTTTTTTCTAACAGAGGTCTGGGCTACAAAACAATAATAATAAATGCCATAATATGATTTTATATTGTGATAAATATCATATAGATTATTAATATCCCACTCCTTCTCAAGCATAAATGAATGTATTTGAAGTATTGCACCTACATGTATTTTGTTAATTGTTTTTAATTTATGCAGGTCATCTGTGTTGTAAATGCTTGCTCACTCGAAATAAATCAATAAATGACATGAAATGAAATATTGACGTTTAGGAATGAACAGGACATCTTATGAGTTGTAGCCATGACATGTTCCAATATTTTTGTCCATATACAGGGGTTGGACAAAATAATGGAAACACCTTCACCTCAAGATGATAATGCCCCAATCCATACAGCTAGAATTGTTAAAGAATGGCATGAGGAACATTCTAATGAAGTTGAGCATCTCGTATGGTCGGCACAGTCCCCAGACCTCAACATTATTGAGCATTTATGGTCAATTTTAGAGATTCAAGTAAGACGTCGATTTCCACCACCATCGTCTCTAAAAGAGTTGGAGGGTATTCTAACTGAAGAATGGTTTAAAATTCCTTTGGAAACAATTCACAAGTTGTATGAATCAATAGCTCAGAGAATTGAAGCTGTAATTGCCGCAAAAGGTGGGCCTACACCATATTAAATTATATTTTGTTGATGTTTTAAGGTGTTTCCATTATTTTGTCCAACCCCTGTAGTTTATAAACATCAATGTTTCCTTCAAATTTAATGGGAGATTTTTCTTCCTAAGTGAGATGCAAAAAAAGTAGATGGTTGTGGCAAAAAATTATTATTTACAGTCAGAGCATGAAAAACATTTTTACAAATTTACAGATAGAAATTTAAAAGCAGTCATGGATTAAAAAAAAAAAAAAAAATCAATGTTGAGGGAATTTAAGTAAAAACCATTTAAACAAAATTAACCCATACAATGCAATGAATAAAATTAGTGAAACTTTACAAAGTATGAGACACTAATAAGAAAAAAAATTAGTCAAAAATTCAACTGGCTCTAGTTTCCATACAGTCTACTTCAAAACACTGTCTGCACATTATAATACCTTCACTGTTCCGGTTATTTCTCGTGGAATATTTATAAATCAGTTGAAAACATCCTCTAACCAGTACTTTTGTCATATGTCATATGTTTTCCAATTCTTTTCATTAAAGTATGTAACATTTCGCACATTTAATCTCTGAGGCAGATCATTTCTTCAAAAAAATCATAGACCAATTGTTGATCGGTCAAAACAAACAATCTAAAAATGTCACTTTAGAGTCTGAGAAATTATTTTGTGATATTTTTTACTAATTTGCAGAACAAACTATTAATATATTTATTTTGAATATAATCAGTAGATGAATCATTAATGAATGTAATTGTTTGCAGCCAGTGGTATCTGACTACAGGAAACGGACATGTGTGTTTTCCAGAGTACCCAGATGGAGTGAACAGGTGAGCATATCAGCGTTTAGATCCAGAGGCCGGAGTCTCAGGAAAATGTCCAGTTGTGAGTGCAAGATGAGAGTCACATAATCCATGGCTTCCCACTGGCATGGAAGGCTTCCACTGACCTCCTTTGGGAACTCGCTGGGATTCTGACCTTTCTGCTTCACTGAGGGGGTAATTGAAGTAGCAAGTGTGGCAGGTCCGTGGAGCACAATTGATCTACAATATATGTGGAGCAGTGTATCCTTCATGATACCTTGTATTGTTCTCACATTCTACAGAAAAGGGGGAACGGCAGAGAAATGCAAATATTTACTGTTGGTTTGTGACATTTTAACCCTTTATAAGGCAACCGTTGAAATACTCTGAAATACAAAATGTCAGCCTTAGTGTGGTTTTGGAGGACACAAGACTTTCTAAATTTTTTATTGTTATGTAGAAAATCAAGGTTAATGAAATTACCATATTTAGTTCCTTACCCGTAAGTGGCAAAAAATAAATAAAAATCCAAGAAGTAAATATAAAAACTGAGGGCTGTCAAAATTAACGCATTAGCGTGGATTAATCCATCATCATGATTAATCTGATTAAAAATGTTAACGCAATAAACCCATCTGCAGCACAGAATGACTCTGAACGTCTCTGGCAACACACTTGGGGCAGTTTGTCCAAGTAGAGTTAACGTCACACATGCACAAATGGGCAGTTGATCTGGTAGTGACAGACAGCAGAACCAACCAATAAAGATGGAGGACACTAAACAGCATGTTGAACCTCTGGATGTAATTATGAGGACTAAAAAAACTAAGATGGATCAGTTGACCGACAAAGTATTACACACACTCTGTAGGAAAGAGTTTTCTTTTCACCGAAGCACTTCTAGCTTCAAATACCACATTAACATGAACCATACATTAGTCTGGGATTCTGTTAGCACTTCAGCTAATGCGTCACACGGCTTGTGACAAACACGTTAAGTGCATATATATTCCCTTCTTTCTTGAGTTTGTTTGCTCATGTGAAATAAAAAAAAAAGAATAATATAGAATAAAAATAAATGATATTTAATCATGATTAATCAAAATTAATCCACAACAACCCTGTGATTAATCTGATTAAAAATTTTAATTGATCGACAGAACAAAAAAAAAGAAAAACACAAGAAAAACAAAGTGAAAGGAGCATGTATATTAGAACATTAGAACATCACTTTTAGAACATTAGACCAACATTAGTGCTGATCCACACACCTGTCCACATCCACATCATCCCTTTGAACATCATTCCTTACATTAGTACCATTACTTCATGGTACCTAACAAAGCAGGTACACTCACTGTTCACGCAGAGGTGGACCTTACAGACCCTGTAGACCACATTGGATCTCAAATTGTTGACTCATTGTCCTCACTGTAACTGTTGCTGTCACTGTCTTGTAATGCATGCAGAAATGACCAAAAATAGTTGCTTGCCCGATTAAGGGTTAAATGATGTTGGGAATACTTGTTGGATGAAGGAACATGAATATTATTAAAAGGGGTGAATGCCTCTGAGGAAGAAGTGGAGTTATCGGAGCAGTGGGTTTCCCGTAGGAACAGTACTGACAAATTCCAGAAAAGGGTGATGCATATCTCTTAAGGACGCCCACTACTGACACCGATACAACACCATGTTAGAACCTACAGTCTATGCATCTCATTCTCTTCTAACCCAGGGAAACTTCAAGTACCTCACAGCCCCGAATTCTCAAGTGCAAAAGTGGGGTAGTGCAATCTTCTGCAATTTCTGAATCATATTACATTTACAGGCAGTCTCTGCTGTGGCTGCCTTTACACTTAGAATAACTGAACAGATGGGATTTTGAAAGTTCACTTCAAAGGTTGAAATGTTTGATGGTTGTTATAATGAGAGGATTTGTGGTTACACAGGGATTCATATGACACTATTAAAAGCCTTAACTTTCAAATATGAAAGATCAAAACTTTTTTGATGCATTCAACTTTTACTGAATTGAAATGCTTACTACCACAGCTGTGAGTTTCACAGGGCCAGTAACGCACTAATCCTGAAGGTCAGACAAATGCCAAATTAATATTTAAGTATCATGCACTGAGATACACAGAAAAACATAGCTTTTCTTTGTTTAACACTGTTCACATCAGTCAGTTGCATTATGCTGAAGCTTGCACAGCAAATGAATATACAACTTATGTTTACTTTGGTAAGTTTTTATTTCCTTTAATCTATTTATGAGAATGTATTTTTAAGATATCAAACTCAATATTACATCTGTACGGTTAATCATGAAACCTCACAATAGTTCAGTAAACATTTAAGGTTTGCACTTATTGCATGTGCAGTGTAACTTCTTATTTTTACAAGATGAATGTATTCTTCATAGCATTTAGTTTAGGAAAGTCACATTTAATCTGTTTTATTGTTTATTTTTCTGTATCAACATGACTACAATTATAGCAGTTGCTTGGCTTTCCCTTTGTAATTTGAAGAAATATCAAAAAATAAAATATGAACATACACAAAGCTAAACCGTCATATTAAATATCAGACTGATATAAACAATATAAATACAGTCAGTCCCGGCAGAATAAACCAGTAATCCGATATTCTATGTATTTGACCTTGATATTGTAACTTGTCAGACACTTGATTTTTTTTATTTTTTTTTAATACACATAAATGAATGCTAATAATAACTAGAAAAGCACTCGGAGAGCACAGACCTCCACCAAGGCAGCCCCCCCCCCCCCCCATCACCACCAAAATTTAATCATTTGTTCCTTGTGCCAGTATCAATATTTCCTAAAAATTTAATCAAAATCTGTCCTTAATTTTTTGAGTTATCTTGCTAACAGACAAACAAACAAACAGACAAACCCCGATGAAAACATAATCTCCTTGGCGGAGGTAATTAATATACAATGCCCGGTTAAAAAAAAAAACAACAAAAAACTAGATTATACTAAGCAATAGTTCACATAAAGTATAGAGATGCTTTAGGTTAAAGTACTAATACGACACAGTAAAAATACCACAAATATACTACTACATTTAAAACCTCACTTTAATACATATTATTATCAGCAAGATGTATTTAAATTTGTTGTGCTGTAAAATGGTTCAGGTCAATGTTTTACTATTCTTTATGATATTTTTGGTTTAATATTACTACTGTGTCAGTGTGCATGTTAAATATTACGGGTGTAGATGTTTAAAGTTTAACTCCTTTTACACATTAGATCAGTGGTTCCCAAACATTTTTAGCATGAGACCCAGAAGATAAAAGCTGCATCTGTAGATTAAAACTTATAAAATTCCATCATGACTTATGCCTTTTGAATTAGCCTCAAGCAGCTCACTGTGTCTTTTTGTCATTTTTGTCTTTTCTTGGGGTTGACATTTAACACTTAATTATGAAAATGCACTCACATTTCCTATTACTGGATTCTGCTATTGATTTTGGCTCTCAACTCTAAGTTTTGTGAAGGCAGCTTTAGACTGCTGAGTTCAGACGAGAAAACAATACAGCATCATCAAACACAGCGTGGTCAAAAAAAAAAAAAAAATCTGGATTTAACTGCCAATAGTTCAGACCCTTCCATTGGAGTACTGCAGTGATTAATATGATTCACCTTCTTTAACTCTATCTGATGCAGTGATTTATTCAACAACCATCAGTTTGATCAAAAGCATAAATATTGGACTGTGTTTCAATGGAAAAAAAAATCATGTGGTCTGATGAGTCCGGGTTGACCCTGTTCCAGAGTGATGGGTGCATCTGGGTGAGCAGAGCGGTGGATGAAGTGATTACCCATCATGCCTACACACATTCACACATCGGTGAGAAACTGCAAATTTATAGCAAAATTTGCTCGGTGAGTCAAGATTTGGGTTTTACACTTCAGGATTTTAACCCTTTCATGCACACTGGTCACTACAGTGGACAGCTATTCTACAGCTGTTCTCTCGTATATTCATTGATTTTGTGGTTCTTTTTGTTTTTTGTTTTTTTTTTGTTTATTTTTACACATATCTTTATTAAAGTTTTAAGACACTACATATCTTTTCTGACATGAATTGGTAACATTATGTAGGTCTCTCCTGAGCATAAACTCCCAGAATCACAAGCCCTCCCCATAGTTTTCACACAATTCATCAGTAAATATGTGTTTCTGTGCATTAAAAATTAAACGTGTGGTGTCCAGCTGAGTGGACATTTTTGCAACTTCATAAAAAATAGGTTCATAAGAATTTTTTTTTTTTTTTTCATTATTGTTTTTTTATGTATTTTTAAATTTTTTTTAAATATTTCTTATTTCATTTATTTTTTAAATTTATTTTTCAGAAGAAAATTTTCAATTGCATTGTTTTTTTCATGCCTAAAGAGGAATAAAAAACACTCAGGAAAAAATTTTGATGAAGGTTCTCATAATTCGTGCATGAAAGGGTTAACTGAAGGCACACACTTCCATTAGGCGAGGTTTCCAGCACGTTTTAGTCTTCCACATGGACCCCGTTCCTTCCCATGCAAATTTGGGCCTTCCTCAACATACACTGCCAACAAAAAGTTAAGGATATTTCATTTTTTCTTTGTCATTTTTTTTTGTCATTTTTGCCATTTGTAAATAAAACTATGTCTGGTCATTGAAAAAAAATGTCTTTCAATTCAATTCACACACATAAAAGTAAAAACAGCTGGGCAAGAATCCCAACTGAAAAAACAATAGCCCAAAAATTAGAAATATCCTTAAAGCTGCGGGAGGCATTTGTGACCAATTTTTCATCACATCTGTAAAACCTCAGTCATAGCCTAAGTATCACAAATGTGTGAGTCTTTCTGTCATTACTCACCTGAATCTTTTGCATTATGGTGAACAATTTTGAAGTGCCATCCACCATAAACATACCGTGTGTTTACAAACAGAGTCAGGAGGTAACTCAGGCATCTTCAGAATTTTGTCGCATTGTGCATTGTGGGAAACGAAGGCTCGCACAGCCGCCTGACAGCAACAACGGCAGCGTGAGCATATAATATGGAATGGATGAAACAAAGACGAAACGGCTGAAACGCAGAAACGGCTGGAGGAATATGCATAGAGGGAAAGGAGCTCCTGCCGTTTCTGCATCATGTCTTTAGCAACTGCCACTGCTAGACCACGGTGCGAACTGGTGTTTCCCACAATGCACATCATGACAAAATTCCAAAGATACCCATGTTACCTCCCGGCTCTGAATGTAAACATATGGTTTGTTTATGGTGGATGGCACTTTGAAATTGTTCACCGTAATGCAAGAGACTCAGGTGAGTAATCGCAGAAAGTCTCCCGCACCTTTAACTTTTTGTTTGTAGTGTATCTACAACGGCACACCTAATCATGGCCCTGTCGTGCCTCAGGAGTTCCACTTCAGCTGTGATGAAATGTTTAAAATTTCAAATGGTCAACTCAAAACAAGCTTAAAGAATCCTCACTAACAGCATTCACCCCATGTGTTTGGCATGATAAACTCAAATCTGTCGTTAATGTGAAGTCTTTGTATCAATGGTAGGGGGTTAACATGTAAGTATTTTTTTCTTGTGCAAGTAAAAGACCAATGGAACTTGTCATCCATGGTGACATATCTCATATTAACTCTTATACAGGGTGACCCAAAAAAATGGGAATTTTTGAAGTGCGTATTGGCAGACATGAGCAAGTGGCAGCACTGCGAGACAGTGACCTTGAGCAAGTAAACACAACCCTATTGTAGTAACCATTGGCAGCTGTGCGAGAATTGTTCGGTAACCGTGTGATCTCAAGATTCGGTAACGTTCCCTGGCCCCCTAGATCGCCAGATTTGTCCATTTGTGATCCTTTCTTGTGGGGCTATCTCAAGAGTAAAGTATACACGACTCGACCAAGAACTCTGGATGAGTTAAAACAGAGAATTCAGGATGAAATTCACAGTATCCCAGCTGAGATGTTGCAGCGGTCAATGAGGAATCTCAACAGCAGATTTCAAGAATGCATTCGTACAGGAGGACGCCATCTACAGGAAGTAATTTTTTAAAAAATGAAAATTTCATTATTGTTTCTTAAATGGTGTGTTTTAAGGTTTCAATTACTATGAATAAAATATTTTTCTTCCATCACTCTTGGTTTTATTGGATTGTTAAAAAGTTCCCGTTTTTTTGTGTCACCCTGTACTTCCATGTGCAAAAGACTTTTATTTTGCACAGTTCAAATTAGTGTTGTTCACTGAAGCATGAAAACTGACCCAGGACACTGCTGTCAATCAAGGGAGAATTACATGGTCAAGAAAGACATGTGTCCAGATTTTCAAAATGTCTTCACATTTTGGTTTTATGTTGTTTTTTCTGAGAGTCTGCTTTTTTTCTGATACACCCTGCAGTGTCTACAGTACAAACCTGTGGGGGTTGTGTTTTGATCTGAAGTTGCTTCAGTTGCTCAGGTTTAGGTTCAGCAACATTATGTGTCTAAAAAATGAGGTCAGCTGAACCTGAATACACTGAATGACCATGTTATTCTATTACAAGGATAATGACACAGGCACATTCCAAGATAACAACACCTGGATTCATCAGGCTCAAATTCTTAAAGGGGTCATATTTTGCTAAACCCACTTTTATTAGTCTGTGGTTCATTTATTTATGTATTTGGGCCCTAATAGTTCAAAAAAATTTTAATTCGAACCCTCCAGGTGCTGCAAAGCTATCTTTATTTTCATTCCGGCAAAAATCGAATGGATTTCTACAACCTGTTCTAATTCCTTCTTAATTTGTTACATTTTATAACTAGTTATGTCATGACATTTGCACATATAAGTTCGAGACTAATGACAAACATTTCTCCAAGTACACCATAATTGTTTATCAGCAGCAGCGGATGTCGTCCATACTGAAAATATGTCCAAACTTCGAGCCAATTACCCAAAATGTTCAGTTGTTGGTTGTATTAATGAACACAAGTGGCTGAACGGAACAGAAAGCACAGTCAACAACCTGGAGGGGGTGGGGTGTGAAGTGGCTCATTTGCATTTAAAGGGCCAGCGCTCAAAATGACCTTTCTGGTGTCATTACTCAGAAATAGGGTTGAAGATGGAACTGTGGAGTTGAATTACTGAAGAATTCAGACCCAAGCAGAGCATTTACAGTTTATGTAGACCACAGGGAAATGTTTTAAAATGCATAATTCTATTTTAAAAAGCAAAATATTACTCCTTTAAAGAGTGTTTCAGGGAGCATCTAACATTACTTTCATACATGGATTGGCCGCCACAGAGTCCAGACCAAGGTTATTATCACTGACGAAAAGTAATGAAATGACGAAAAAACATTTTCATTAACTGAAATAAATAAAAACTATAATTAAAAGAGAAAATGATAACTGACGGAAACTGTATTGTGTGCTTACAACTAAAACATATAAAAATTCTGGATGAAATTCCCTTTGTTTTTGTCTTTGTCAATGTCGGATAGATATGAAATTGATTTATTTCGCTCAAGCTATTTTAACTGGCAACACCATACAGCACTTCATGGTCTGTCACTTCTCATCCCCACTCTACCTGGCAACATGGAGACTAATGCTGGGAGAAAGCAGCAGAGTCCTGTTTGAGATTTCTTTGAATATGACAGCGAGGAAGATGAAAGATAAGAAAAAACTAAAACAAAAGAAAACTAATAAAAACTAGCAAACCTGCTCTAAAAACCAATTAAAAGTAACTGAATTAGAGAGAGAAAAAAAGTCAAAACTAAATAAAACTAAGCTATAATGAAAAATCTTAAACTATTCTAACCTTGGTCCAGACCTGAAACCCATTGAGAATCCTTGAGATGTGCTGAAGAAGACTTTTTACAAGTGCCTGCCTCTTGCAACATCTAGATCTTGCTGAAAAATTAATGCGGCTCTGGACAGAAATAAATGCAGTTCATGCATGTTAATTATGCATCCTGTAATCAAAGTTAAAGGCATTTCAATGTTATGTGTATACGAGGCATTTTTTGGCTGAGCTGTGTATACATCAGTGGTTTGAAGATAACTACTGCCTTATAAGGATGGAAAACAAGACATGTGTTACTTATGTCATTTATTTTTGTTTAAAGTTTAAAAACTGTGAAATTCTAGGTCAGTACTAATGTTTAAAACAATAATTTGGCCGATGACTGATACTTATATTGTCTTTTTTTTATTTTATTATTTTTTTAATGATATTTATACCCTTTTGTGCTAGGGAAATACAAAAAAAAAAGTCTTCATTGCGCACACATAAAACTACAATAACTTAACTGTTTAAGTCTTTCAGCACTTCATCACATTGTTCTTAAACTGAAACATCCTTTTATATAACACATAAAATGAAAAATACCTGCTTTTCTCATCAGTGAAATGACATCTACAGCCAAAACCAGTGTTTGGCAGATATATCAAGTGAATCACTAATTAGTCCGAAGGGTCCAGTGGACTATTGGTATCAGTTGTTATCAATCCGTCTGTCCGTTGTCTGTAAACAATTTTTCAAGAATCTTTTTCTCAGTCAGAATGACTTGATATTTGCTGTGGTGTAAGGTTTACCAAGTTTGTTCAAAGAATTGGGAAATGTTGATTGTTACGCTCAGTCTACGGGTTGCTGAGATGCAACATGGTGTGAGACTCCCCTCCCTCCATGTCCCTTAACAAACAGGAGCAAATTACACAAATGACCAGCAACCACGCCACTGCAATATGAGATATTTATTTACAAAAAAAGAAAAATTACACGGTGGTGCAGTGGTTAGCACTCGTGCCTCACAGCAAGAAGGTCCTGGGTTCGATTCCAACACCAGTCGACGGGGGGTGGGACCTTTCTGTGTGGAGTTTGCATGTTCTCTGCGTGGGTTCTCTCTGGGTACTCCGGCTTCCTCCCACCATCCAAAGACATGCACTAATAGGTTAATTGGTTAATCTAAATTGCCCATAGGTGTGAATGTGAGAGTGATTGTTTGTCTCTATATGTTCAGCCCTGTGATGAACTGGCGACTTGTCCAGGGTGTACCCCGCCTTCGCCCCTATGTAGCTGGGATAGGCTCCAAGCAACCCCCGTGACCCTAGTGAGGATAAAGCGGGTTCAGAAAATGAATGAATGAATGAAAGAAAAATTAAATCAGGTAGGGAATCACAATAATCTACAAACACAAACAAAGAAAACCAAAATACATCAATCTTACCTAATAAAAAACTTAAAGAAACAGATTCCCTCCTTGTATAGCTGATTTCACAAAGTTCTAACAAAAATTACAAAAGGCTGGTCTGCACAGGGGGAATGGAATGAGAGGAGTCTCCTAGGAGGCAGGAAGATCTGGCTTTAAATTTCCCAGCTCATCTGTGAAGCACCAATCAGCCGCAGCCAGCAGACCGACGGCATACCTGCAGCTCATCCTCCATTAACCACTGTCTGTTGGAGGGAAAGCCAGAACACACCAACACAAGGAAGAGAACAGAAAAACTACACAAATATAACAATCACAAATGACACAGCACATTACAGAATCAAACAAACACTAACCCTTAACATGATTTTGAATTTTTTAAATTAATTTTTACGTTCTAAAAATCCCCATTGGTTTATTATGGGACAAATTTCAAAGTGCTATAACTTGAAAACAGTTGAAGATATTGATATAATTAATATTGGCAATAGATAGGAACTCACATAGGGACAAAAAAAGTCACTTCTATAAGACGTTTTTCTAAAGTCCAAAGTCTGAGTGCAATATGATGTAATATACTAGTATCATGACTTGATTGATGACACAACCTTTGACCTAAGATGATCTTGAAAGGTCAAACAAATGTTTATTTATTATTTATTTACCCAGGCAAGCAATTAAGAACAGATTCTTATTTACAAATGCAGCCTGATCAAAGAGCAATGGCTCCTTCACTGTAAGCCCGGAATTTGTATTTACTAAAATGCTTTAATTACAATGCACTTAAATGATTTAAGTTTTATGATGTTACTGTAAAATGTTAAGTATATTCTACTAATTTGTAGACATAGTTGAAAGTACGAAAAAGTTTAAGTTGAATGGAATTAAATCGCTAAGTTTTAGTCATGACCATCATAAAACTTAAATCATTTAAGTGCATTGTAATTAAAGCATTTTAGTAAATACAAATTCCGGGCTTACAGTGCACCTTTTTATCTCGCATTGCATTGTGGGTATTGGGTGTGTTGTTGAAAATGTGTTATTTTTATGTGCAGGGGTTCAGCGGGGTTGTGGTGTTAGTGTTAATTTGGATTTAATGTGTGTATGGCAGTGTTTATTGGCCTTTTTGTGTTTGTTTTTGTATTTTTGTAGAGCTGCACCATGAGTCAGAGCCAGAGGAAGAACAGTGGCTTTCCTGTTCATCTGAAACTGTTAGTGTTCAATGGAAATTTTAATGTCTTGTCAAATTAAAAGCATTTCTTGTATTGACAAATGATATTGAGCTAACTTCCATTCATGCTTCAATATATTAAGTTGGATAACTTCATACCTATTCTAGTAAGGAATAGAGTTTTGACTTTGATTATCTTAAAAAAAGTTGTTTATTCAATGATAAATTAATCTGGCTGCAACTGAAAAAAATTAGTCCATGTAACCTAAAATGCTGAGTTGAATGGTTGGATAGTGGGGTTGATTTTACAACAGATTTAAAGTACAAATAACTTGTCTTTTAGTGTTTTCTACTTAATAGTTTAAGTACAATACTTTTAGCATTAAAGTTGAACCTACTTAAACCAACTGATTAGTCGATCATTACTCAAATCATTTAAGTGCAATCCCTTGCCTCAAATTTTTTGAGTAAACTCTACTTATCTGGGCTTACAGTGTTGAGGGGAAGGGGGTGAGGGGGCCAAAAGTAAAAACAAGCTTAAACAATTACAGAAACAAACAGCTAATGAATAAGTACATTACAACAATAACAGTGAGACATGTGAGAGACAAATACTCAACAGCTGCAACAGTCAACTAAAATTTGTTCCAGGTTTTGCTTAAAAACAGTGAGAGATGTGAGGACAGTGAATTTGAGGGTGTTTTGTTGAGTCATTTAATCTTTAAATATGCTGTTAGACTACAGGACTTTTGGTCCTATTTTTTTTTATTTATTTTTTTTATTATAATAAAGCATTTCCTAGATTCAAAACAATTTTCTCTTATGGAATGTCTCAGTACAACCTGAAGTTACATGCATTTTTCATTTGTTACATGTTTTTTTTCCTTTATAAAATAGTTTCTGTTAATGCAGCAGTTGGTGATAGATGATTAAAAGTGAATCATTCTCGGTTGTCATTGCGGGGCACGTTGTATACTTGTAACGAACACATATCTCCTCTAATTGAAAGTCTCCTCTTGTTCATACAATCTCTAATAGTGTAGCACTGAGCCACCACATTACATTGAGAGCATGAAGGAGAGTGAGACTAAGCATATAGCAATTGGCTGTCAAGGTGATGTCTGTTATTGAATTGCCTAGAAAGCGTAAAATTGACACCAAGACACACACACACACACACACACCTACACATACACATACACATACACATACACATGCTATCAGAAACTGCCTTTGAGTGAAACCTTTGCAGTCCAAGGTTAGTTACATAAGCATGGCTTTCACATGAATGATGTCTAAAGGCAACTCGCTCCTCTCTGTCCATATCTGTTCATTCACTTACTTTATAATGGATCCATTTTTTAATGGAGTTGATGGGGTTTGCTCTTTCCATTACCCAGGTATACACTGAAAGGGGATAGTTTACATTCCCATTCGGTTTCTTTTTCCAGAATAGTGCTATTGAAACCACCTTTGTACTTTGTGCTTTTGTGGTTGCTCACTTGCTATACATCTCCTCTAACCACTTGAGGCAGAAAAGGGAGGCACATAGAGGGCAGCCTGTGTAAAAAGGGACTGTGTTGACCTCAACACATGGCGCCCTCAAGGGAGCTTAAACACTCCGGCTAAATGAAGGCCCAGTCAGATAGGCATTAAATGGGAACACAGTAAGCCCTTCTCCATTTCAGTATCCCTTTGAGTCATGCAGCAATTAGTGTGTGTTCTTCAGTAACTGCACCATACCCTTAAACATCCTTAACTTGTACTTACACAATACACACACATGAACCTGTGAATACCTCTATTTCTTTTAGACATGTTGTTTGTGTTTTCAACCTCATATCTTCTCTATCCTATCTCAACAGGGACATGCTTAAACAGTTTTAGGTGCAGTAAATAAATAAAAATAAATAAATCATGAAAAGCTAGCCCAGTCGTTCCCAGCTGAACTGCCTCCATCTTTCTTCAAAATGTAAAAATAAGATGTCAGAGCTTGTACACAATTTTCCAAAGCAATCGAGCTTACAGTTTTGTGAACAGGCTAATAAGAAACAATATTCTGCTTTTCTCAGTGTATGTGGGGTGTTTGCAGTCAGTGTGTAACATGTCAGACAAATGTGTGTGTGTGTGTGTGTGTGCTGAAATTAACTACCGGTTTAGTTTTCTTCTTTTTTATCAGGTTTAATTTACAGATGATGATAAGAAATCCATTTATGGCTACCTGTGGGAGTAGAAACGAAGCCTTACAGAGCACTGGATTTAAGTTTATTAGTGCTTGTATGAGCGGCCGTACAGTCTGTGCAGTTGTGATGACAGGGTAAATAAAGTACCTTGCACAAACACACCCACATGCATCTTAGCTGTACTCGGCTCAAGTCAGACTGTATAACCTTGAGCCTTTAACCTCTACTGCGCTGTATTCTCCTGTGGCTGGCTTTCCTGGGTGACCTCTTTTAACCTACATTTTGTCTTCTGGGACCATATGACATTTCAGAGACTGTGTCAAACTTCAATTTCAACAACCAGCCGCAGCACATGTTCAATGTAAAAAATAGGGAAAGCAAAATAAAGACAAAATAAAACAATCAAACCTTTTTTTTGTCAAAAAGTTGCAAAAAGGGAATACTTCATGATATTCACATTTTATTAAATCTGCAGACCTTTCTATTTCAGTCACTTTGTGAAGTTGGTAAATGTTTACTTTCCCCCTAACTGCAGCAGTTGTTTGTGATGCGGTTCACATCTGTACAGCACTTTCCTCAAAGAGTCGTCTTCAGTCGGCTTTGCATCATCCCTTCAAACATCATGGTGCGTCTTTATTGCTGCTGCTGACTTTTGTTTGAAACCTACCCTTCAGAGATGCTGCCTCTGCATCATGTGGCTCTCTCCGAGGGTACCTCTTTATTCAGAATTCATTACAACTCTAAACTCTATCTTCAAAGTGGAGCGCGCTCTCCTCTCCTAATAGATTTCTGTAGAGATGAGTATTATTTAGGAAACACAATGCAGCTATTTCAGAGGTACCTGTTGTTGGCTTTGCTTTGCCTATACACAAAAGACTTTGACGTTAATGTGCCGTCCCCCACGTGGCGCTCAGCTGTGAGTCAATTATTTTGAGATTGCGCCATTTTCTCTCGCACTTAGCTGCATATTGTACATTCCTGCTGTTAATTCCCCTGGTGTCACTGTGGCTCCACCCATCTGAATATACAAACAGATTCACTGCAGCAAAAGAAACAGTGTCCGTTGAAAACACATGCTGTTGTATTTGTTGCGACTTGATGACAAAAGAACATTAGTCATATATAAACAGGAATCCAGCAGAGCTTATTTTTTGCAGTTCATCCCTGAATCCATTTAAAGGTGACCCATTGGTGTCTGTTACTAGACTTTATTATTATTTTAGATAATGTGGGATATCTATTAGAACATAACAGAGATAAGCTATAAGATATGGAATATAATGCTGCGTTCCAGGGGGGTTTTTGAGCCCGTAAGTCACGACTTCAAACCATGACTCACGACTTTGTAACATTCCGGGCAAGCCATGCCAAACTGCCTGAGTGCAAGGACTTGTGGTAGTTAGATGTAAACAAACCAGCATGGAGGACTGTACATTATTATCGGCTTCCTGATAAAACCTGCTACATGAAATTTTTGGCTGGGAATAAAAACCTGCTATCTCCTCTATTATAGCTTCAAATTTCAGTCACCTGTGAAAGTTGTTTACATTCCATCATAAGTACCAACATTAAAGGAACAGATATTTTTTTGTCATATTTCACAGTTTCCTGTTATATAAACAGTTTTTTGTTTCTCCTGTAAAATTTGCCAAAAGTCACATAGCAGGGTTTATCAGGAAGCCAACGTTATGCTCATTTACAATCATTTCTATCGCCAAAGGGGCTTGTTCTTTGCTTATTTGAGGGAAACAGTGGAATGAAAACGGCGCATAAGGCAAGAGAAGCTGTTATACCTTTTATATTATGTTATTTGTATATTTGGATGCGTATTTGGTATTCATTACCTCCACCAGGAGATATTGTGATCACTTTGCTTTGTGTGCGTGCATGCATGTTTGTTTGTTTCTTTGTTTGTTAGCAAGATAACTCAGAAAGTTATGGATGGATTTTCATGAAATTTCCAGTCAATGTCGATACTGGCACAAGGAAGAAATGATTAAATTTTGGTGGTGATGGGGGGGGTCAGAGGGGCAGATCTGTCTTGGCGGAGGTCTGCGCTCTCCGAGTGCTTTTCTTGTTTATTCTTGCACTCAACTGACTGAAAACTAGCTAACGCTAGAGTAGTCGCTGATTATGCAGAACATTTGCAGGTAAATAATGTTACAGCAATACCTTGTTTTAATAAACAATTTGCATAAACACCGCATCCATGGGGGCTGCCATTGCTACATGACGTCAGAACTCAGAACTGGGAGTACATCGATCTAGAACGTGTTGATGGGTGGGAAGTCACAGGTTTGACTGCCATTCCAGTGCCTTTTCACCAGTAGAAAGTTGGAAAAACACGAGTTATGGGTTGCCTGGAATGCAGCATAAGTTAACCCTGTCATTGTCACATACCAAATGTAAAGTAAATCCAGCTTGTTTAAAAACTTTTTTGATTAGTACCTAAATATCCATATTATTACATATAAGTAATCACCTTGGTGCCAAGGACAATGACTACACCAAAATGCAATGGTATATTTACTTTTCTAATACATAAAAATGAAAAGAATAAGAATTCCCTCTGGCCATCACTCAATCAACTATCTGGCATTCAATATTTTCATTTCATATCTCCCTGAAGCTCACACATCCACATAATACCTTCATCTCACACAACACAGTCTCATTATTTATACAGTACCTGTCTGGGAAAGAATATTGGAGATCGGAGTAAATAAGCCACGCAGTGTGTGTCTAGAGGCGGGCAGCACAGGAGCATTTACTTTAAAACGCCTCTGTGGAGGACAGCTGTCAGGAAGTGAAAGTGAATCAGTTATGGCCTTCATAACAGGATACCCATCCCTGATACCTGACATTTACACTGTGGAGGACAGATGCTCCTCATAGCCTCTCTGTCTTCAGCTCCAGTTCCCCTGTCAGTCAACACAGATGTGTTTTGTTTCCCTGCTGCAGAGCAATCTGGCAAAATGCTCTCTAAACATCACAGACCTCGTGGCATGTTTGGAAATATCAAATCCGGGCCATTTGTGGGTTAACCTTTGACATTTACATGAACAAAAAGAGCACAAGAAACGCCAGAAAGAGATGGCTAAGAGGCAGAAAAAAAGGCTTCTATCATGAGCGATACCAACTGCCGTTCAGTTTAAGAGTGTAAATACCACGTTACTGAATAAAATATGTGCAGCACAGGTTTTTCAGAAGACGTGCTTGACTGCATTCCCGCTCTGTGTATTCTGTAGAAGCCACTATGGGGTTTGTGCATAAGAAAAGCAGCTCACAGTGTGTTGTCTCTTGTCTTTTGTTGGAGGACTTTGATTTCAATTGTTCCTCATTAGCGCTTCTATGTGGCAGAAAATTGTGTTGCCCATGAAATATTCAGAAGTTCCATCGCGAGTTGAAACTGCCTCCTCTGGATCATTTTATTCTTTGGATCTAAACAAGTTTCAGGGCATATTTCCCTGTTTACATTTGAGTACTCAGCATCAGTGTGTTGTTTTGTTCGGGGTGATCTCATAAACTTAGCTGCTCTCTATGGGAGTAAATCAGTCAAAGCGAATGCAAATTTCATTTTGTAATGGCTTCAGTACAACAAGGCATCATGTTGTGTAAATGTAGTTTTTAAATCTAAATGAAATAAAAATGATGAATTTATTAAACAATTTGAATGTTTGTGTTTGGAGATGGTGATATATAAAGAAAACATATGATCTATCTGAGGTAATACAAATATTCCAGTTTTTCATAAAACACATTAAGATTCAGATCATGCCATTGCACAATTTTATTCATTCACAGTATAATTCTTGGAATAATATGTGGCAAATCTGATATGGTCAAGGAGTAAAAGGAGATAAGTGTATTGCAGTTTATTTCCTTATTGAAATAGGGCAATGCATGTCATGCAGATGAAATTCATTCATATGACATCTCCTTGATTTAAATTCCAAAAGCAGCTCTTTATAAGCAGAATAATTTTGTATTGGCCAATATCAATGTTTTATTAGCTGCTGAAGCTTTGTTCTGACTATGAATGGACATTATCATGTCATATGAAAAGAATGACTGCCACGGCCAGAATGAAGTTAGCTCCGTTGGTATTCAGCTTGTTAGGCTCATATTCTTTTTAAATCATCCTTTAGATCCACAGTTTTCTCATTCTGGAAAGTCATTTTCATATTAATGATGGGGGTGAGTCTGATAGCTGGTAAATGTATACCCCGTGTGTATATGATGGGAATCTGATTGGGTCAGCCAAGGAGGTAATGGAATCATGTCTTTCTTTCTTTCTTTCTTTCTTTTTTTCTTTCTTTCTCTCCTTCCTTCCAGGTAACACAGTCCTGTAATTCCATCAAATACAGTCAGCCTGATCACAGTCAAGGTGTACAAGTATATTTGCTTCAGTTATTAATCAGTATTGCAAAAAGATACCCCCACAACCATTCCCAAAATGTTTCTTTGGCCATCATATTACTAGATCTTACAATCCTCCAAATTTGAAGAAAATCAGATAAAAACTGATAAAATGATGACCCAATGAGCGTGAAAACATGTGCACAATTTTATTGTTATAAGAGAGCAAGATTATTGTACATAATGTTTTGTAACACAATAAATAATTACTACTCAACTCCTGTGTCTTTTTTATTACAAAATACACACATCACATTGCTTTTCATTTATTGATCATTTTTGTTGAACAGCTGTTTGATTATCAATTCTTATTTTCAGTATTAAGACAATCAACCATTTTGTTCTGAAAACCCTTCTTTTACAGCCCTTTAATTGTAATAATAGAATGGGAACCTGTTATTTCAGTATTATTATGACTAAATATGCACAACTAGACAGATTTTGGTATGCTCCCTGGCTGCAGAAAATTTGATAACAATGTGGCAAACGGATGTTTACGACGAACTGCATGCTTTCAATGGTGCGTTGTTCACCAAAATTCATGTAGTGTCCGTACACCAACATACTTCCATCAATAATATCGCGTATATGTCTAATAGATATATTGTTATAACTTATTCACAAATGTTTATTTCCTCCTGTACCAGGAAGACTTAGTTACAGGTCTAACAGAGATGTGACCATGTGGTAAGCCAGATTTCCATTCCAGTCTTGTAGAGTCCGTACACCAAGTAGTGTCTGTACAGCATATTCAAAATATGTGGGTCTAATTTTATTGTTTCTGTCAATATATGAAATTTTTCAGCACGCATGCTTTGGACACGACATCTATGCAATAAACAATGCATGATTATCCTGAATGCTGAAACATTTGTATATCTTTGTAGGCATTAAATATGGAGGCTATTAGGCTGGAGTGTCCGTACACCCAATAATTTCTGATTTGACAGGGACAAGCCTGCGAAATTTTTACTAGACACCATAATACAAAAATATTTTGGACTTTAAAAGAGAAATATCAGACAAATAAAATGGTCTGTCTGATTTTTTGATAGAGCATTATTATTTTTTATCTATATGTGCACCCTTTCTGGTACCCTTGATTGTGATCAGGCCGAGTGTACGTAAAAAGTCATGAAATCATTGATCTGCTCTAAAATTTGATGGGTCCATACCATTTGTTTAACCCTGTTAAGAGACAAAGAAACCAGTAGAGAATCGGGGGACCTTGGTGGAGGTAAATTCTGTCCTTCTGGTTATACTGTAAATGTACTGCCATAATAATTACAGGTTGTACATACACTTTGACTGTGGATGAAAAGTACAGTAAGACCGAAGGAGGATGTTATTGGTGCACTTTAGAACTTCAAGCATGCACTTAAAGGAATCAAATCGATGATGCATAAACTGACCACCAGCCTCTTAAGCGTGACCTTTAGAGGTTAATGCATCAAGAATATGCTCCCACATTGTTTCTTGTAAAGAACAAGTTACAGTGTGGAGAGCAGTACATGTGAAGAGTCCACATGTGCTTGCTTTGAGCTCATGTTCTTTTTCTTATGGTCTTTTTTTTAAACCTGGCTTTGTGATTCATTATTTCCATATTTGAAGGAGTGAAAAAGGCTTTTCACTGTGCTTTGTATGTTCAGAAAAAAATGCTTTCTGAGCCACAGGAGAACCAATGTCATCCACCATTGCCAACTGTGAGCCTGGGTAATGCTTGTCAATGATGTAGTTCTTCTCACAGAATGTATGTTTTAAATGTCTAGAGAAAAGAGAAAAAAAGTGAAGAATAACAAGAATATGGTAGGTGATACAGAATCTGGACTGGACCCAGGAGGCACACATTTATTTATTTATTTAGTTATTTATTTCAGTTTTCAGTCACAGCTTCGGCAACAAATGTAATTATGAATATTTAGGAAAAAAAACATGGTTTAATATGTAACATTTAATAAGACCTATACAAATTATAGTTCTGATTAGTTATTCTTATCAGTCGTTAGGATAAAATTATCATCATCTACCATTTTAATTACAAATTTTTCACATTTATAAAATAAAGGTAAGTTTTCCTCTAGTTTTTGCTGGTTTCTGCAGGATAAGTCTGTGATGTTTTTTTTGCTGGTATTCAACAAGAAACTCTGCATTTTTGCATAATTTTGAATCAGTGTTATTACAGTGTTGTGACAATATCTATATTGCACAAACACATCCATATGCTTGTCTATATTATATATTAACCCTATAACTCCAAAAGTATCATATTTGATACATGAGTTTTGAAGCCCTCTACATGATCAGTGTGATACTTTTTTTCTTGAAAAACCTTATGTATACAATTAGATACATGCAATACACAGATAATCCACCAGGGGGGAGGAATTTGTTCACCAGAGGCCTTTCCAGTGACACTACAGGACTGTCATTAATGAGGAAGGAGGCAGAACTTTGCCAATTTTGAAGAGGAATTACCAATTTGTTAGACATGTTTGTGTTATATTATTTTTTTGTTTGTTCAAAAATAATAATATTTGAGCACTTAGACCCAATGTTTCAAATATGATATAAAACTGAAACTCATACATGGAAATTTATATTTGAAAAAATGTTTTTTTGTTGTTGTTGTTCAGAAGGACCAACAAAGGCTCCAGTTTCAAAGAACTGGAATGTTCTGTCAATGATTTAATGGTTCAGGCTTTACAGGGTTACTTACCTAGATTAGCATATTTTTATCCATCAGACCATGGTTGGTTATTACACATGACAACCATTGTTTGACACATCACCCATTTTTATGACATCAGATAACTTATTAAATGCCAACTAATGGGAACATGGCAATTTGATCAGTGCTCTGTCTAAAAACCTTTGGGAGCAATTTATTGGAATGTTCACATTTTGCAGTTTTTGTCTCCCAAAGTCTCATTTATTAACGTGAAGAGGACGGGATTTATGACCAATACTGCATCCAGCAACCAGGTTGAGATCAAAATGTGTGGGCAACACAGTGGTGCAGTGGTTAGCACTTGTGCCTCACAGCAAGAAGGTCCTGGGTTTGATTCCAACACCAATCGACAGGAGCGGGACCTTTCTGTGTGGAGTTTGCATGTTCTCTCCGTGTCTGCGTGGGTTCTCTCCGGGTACTCCGGCTTCCTCCTACCATCCAAAGACGTCCACTAATAGGTTAATTGGTTAATCTAAATTGCCCATAGGTGTGAATGTGACAGTGATTGTTTGTCTCTATATGTTCAAGCCTGTGATGAACTGGCGAAATGTCCAGAGTGTACCCTGCCTTCGCCCGTAAGTAGCTGGGATAGGCTCCAAGCGACCCCCGTGACCCTAGTGAGGATAAAGCGGGTTCAGAAAATGAATGAATGAACAGTCTATGCATAAACTGGGGTCAACATGTTCTGTCAGAAAGCTTTGAAATTGAGTATTAATAGCATGGTTGACTACAAACACCACGGTGGCCCAGATAAGATGGAAAATAAACATCAGAAGGACTCAGGTATTTCAGAATGAATATAACTCATCCTATATAAAAGTAATTATATAAAAATCTACATTTCTAAGTTTTCCACTGTATTCTGAAAAGGCTACGTAGTCAGAAACAGGCTACAATGGAGGTGACCAGTGGCTGAATTCTGAATGTGTGACAGGATTAGTTCAGGAGGATACTTAAGACAGAGAATCACAGGACACTTGAGGAGATCTATGTGAGGCTCTGAAATATGTGGTTTGAGTTTTTGTACTAGTTTCAACACCTAATAAAGGCCTGCCTAGAAATCAATATTCATTTATGTGTGTGCACAGTTTAGAATATCTTTGCTGCTTTTGCTTTCACAGGGATCTGAAGCCCTGAGGTGCTTTCAAACCAAACACATTTCCTCAACAAAAATGAACAATTCTCAAGCCTTTGTTGTGTCACTGTAGTGTTGTAATACATTATGTGGGATTAACCCAACAAACAAATGAATTGATTAAGGCAGTGGAATCACCACCTTTCTGTAAGTCCGATGTTTCTGAATACAATGATGGCTTTAGTTAAAACCATCAGAAAATCAATTAGGTTTGGCAGAATCTGGTCCAAGGATAGGAGGACTGAACACATTTGATTAGAGGTGGCAACATTGATTTTTATTTTATCTTTTTTCATATACAAATTAGCACAGTACTGACACAGTACTGTGGCACGAAATATTGGTTTGTCTATTACCACAGAGCCAGTCAGCGCCCTTGTTATATCATGTCTAGACTGGTAACTTGTTACAGCCTGAAAAGTACCAAGGCAATCAGATAGCAAATAGGTGACATTTGCCAAGGACTTGGGTTCGATTCCTGATTAAAGTAGCATTTGGGGGGGGCTAGGGTACTGGTTGGTAAAATCCAACATTAATATAAATCAGCCACTGGGACAACGTTCAGAGTGCAGAGTTGGGAGCCCAGCACGACTGACACAGAACTGAGAAGTCACACAACACACTACCACATCTAACATGTAGCTCCGCCCACCTTCTCCAGGTTCACTGACTGCACAGAGCAAAGAACGCAATAAAACAACATATAGAGTATTTAGAACAATAATTCCTCTTCTATACTATACACTATCACTAATTTGTCATTTCTTCTATATATCACCACAGTACTGTGGCAACAAGAGGAAAATGAGTTCATGGAACAGTATCCATGATTGGCTCTAGTACAAATGATAACATTTGATTGGCTCTGTGGCAATAGACAAACTGATATTTTGTGCCACAGTACTGTGGCAGTAGCCATTGCCAAAAAAAAGCAAAGGCCTACATCATCAAGGATGTTGGAAGACTGAAACAGATTGGTAAGTTGAGCTGTTTTTATCTTTTTTTTTTTTCTTTTTTTTTTTTTTTACATAGTTGTCCATTTTTGTTTTTTCTTTTACTTTTATTTTAACATTTTTTAAAACACATTTACAGCACAGTAACAACATTAACAGAGCACAAAACAATAAGGGAGGGATGCTGTTCCATATCCACTCATCTGCTTTTCCGCATCAGGTCTGGTAACAAGAAGTACAATCCTTGAAAGTGGTCCATTTCTCCCATCTTCAATTAAAAGTTCCCACCTTTATCTTCAGATGAAACATACATTTTTCTATGATATAATTTGTCCGTTTTTACATGCACTATCACCAGCATTGACGTGTTTCATTACAACTCAGTCAGATGATGCTATCTTTGGGTGCCCCAGTTACTCATCTGGTAGAGCGCCCACCACATGGCCCAAGGCCCTATTGTAACCTGGGTTTAGTTCCCAGGACAGGTCCACTGCTGCCTGCTGCCACCCTTCCACACTGTCTCTAATTAAGGCATAATGACCTACAAAGTACTATTTAACTGTTTTTTTGTTTTTGTTCAGACAGTAGTAAAGTATAAGAAGTTTGTTAAAGGAGTGATATTTTGCTTTTTTAAATGGAATTATGCATTTTAAAACATTTCCCTGCGGTCTACATAAACTGTAAATGCTATGCTTGGGTGTGAATTCTTCATTAATTCAACTCCACAGGTCCATCTTCAACCATATTTCTGAGTAATGACACTAGAAATGTTGTTTTGAGTGCTGGTCTTTTAAATGCAAATGAGCCACTTCACACCCCACCCCCTCCAGGCTGTTGGCTGCGCTGTTCTGTCCCATTCAGCCATTTGTGTTCGTTAATACATTATATGTGCAATTGTCGTGACATAACTAGTTATAGACGCAACAAATTAAGGAATTAAACCGGGTTGTAGAAATCCACTTGACTTTAGCCAAAATGAATATAAAGATAGCTTTGCAGCACCTGGAGGGTTCAAATTCAAACTTTTTGAACTATTAGGGTCCCCAAATAAATGTACCAAAGACTAATAAAAGTGGGTTTAGCAAAATGTGACCCCTTTAAATAGTATTATAAGAGGGGGCAAAATAATCCTAATCATGTCCTGCAAGTATATAGCAAAGAATCACTCTGTTTATAGCTCAAAGATCATGCATATTATCATTTAAACCTTAAACCATTTCCAACTGGGTGCTTCTATGAAACTGGTCCCTAAAAACAGGACAGTGGGGCTAAAAATTCAAACCAGATATAGACTAATGTTATGAGACAAGTTTGGAAGCACTTTGGGTCTATTAAAAAAATAAATAAATAAATAAATACTTACTGAGATAAAAGAGACACTATTCTTCAGATAAAACACATTTTTATATTATTTTACATTATATTAAATACAAAAATCGACATGTAACACAGCCAAAAGGACACAAAAATTATGCGCTACTATTTTTTTTTTTTTTTAAATATCTCTTTATTCTCCCACAGGTACATTTTGGGAATTGAACTAATTATGCAAGGCAGTGTTTAACAAAAATGACAGCTGTTGAAAAATCATTTGCAATTTATATGTTTTTAAATGGGCAGGTTCTGTATGTAATGCCAGTGGACACGAGTGGTTACATGCAGAATTTGGAATGAGACTGCTGATTCATGAAAAACCCACATGTCTGGATTAGAAAAACCACTAGGATCATCAAATTTAACACGGTGTCTTTATTTATAGCGTATATAAGACCATTTCAAGTGAAGTTTTCAAAATAAAATGCACTGACACAGTGGCGATTTCTCATAGACTGCAAGGGAAGCCCGGCTTCCCCTAAAATTACGAAAATTGAATGGTCAAATATGTACGGTTGTGTTGACGTTTTATTGACTACAAATGTGTTACAACACGTTCATCTCAAAGATGAGTTCGTTCAGAATCAGCTTCATCACAAATCAACGGACTCGATGTTGTTCACTTGTCATTCATTCCCGTTGTGCTGTTTTCTCATTCGATCTCTGCTCAGTGTATTTGTCCGTAGACGCCGGGCGTCTATGGGCTTCAATGGGACTGAGTGGAACAGTTTTTTCATTGCCTCAAAACTGGACGGTAATTGGATAAATGCCACGGATGCCGGGCATCTCTGGGGGTGAATGGAGCTGTGGGCGGAGCTCGGCCGGGCTGGACGCCAGAATCCCACATGCTGATTGGAGGATCAGTCGAAAGGCTGAACCCCGTTTGATTGACAGCTATTTTCAGATCTCCTCCTTCACTGACACAGTTCAGTTTAATACCATCGCGCATTCTGGTGTGAAATCGAGAGAGAAACCACTACGAAATTACTCGTTCATTTCTTTAACTGTAAATAAAACACACTCATTGTACTTCCTTGTTTCAATTTAACATAATTTCAGCGTTTTCTTGTTTCAGTTTCATAATTTAATCATTTCTTGTTCTAGTTTAATATCGTTTTGTAGATAGTTAAATCAATCATACTGTCGGCTAGGTCGGAGTGAAAGGAGCATCTCTAGTTTAAAAAGGCTGAAGTCTTATACTCACAACACAATGGGCCAAGGCAATCTAAACAGCCTAGCTCTGCTGGACATTGAGGGGACGCTGGTCCAGTCCCTGGAAAAGACGCCTACTTGGTATGATAAGGTCACTGAGCATTTTCTTAAAAAGGAACAGAGGGCCAAATGTATGTTTAAATAACCTGACAATTTTTTTTTTTTATGTAAGCCGACAATGAGCTTCCCCTGTCTGAAAGAGGAGCAGCCGCCACTGCACTGACACCTAGGTAGCTTTTCATGTCCCAGTTTTGGTCCTATTTTCGGCACCAATATTTATTAAAAATTAATTAATTTTGGGTTGGCTTAGAGTTACAGTATAGTCTTTTTTGTATTTATCTGAGGTTATCATTAGGTACATCCTGGGAGGAAATATGCCTACATTTCTCTTTAATTATTTGGTCTAAAAAGCTGGCAAATTGCTAGGTACCAAAATGTACCCAGTTTCATAGAAGCACCCAATTAGACACAGGATTTTTGCACCTGTGTGTTTGTATTGTATTGTATTGTAAGTGTGAACTGAAGTCCTCATGCCATCTGACCTCCTTTAGGCATTGTAAACATAATAACAGACACCTTTCCAGCCTAATTCCCACAGTGCCACTACCTCTGTCCCATCAGCATTCACATCCTACATTTAAATGCAGCTGAACATAAAGCTCCATCGCTCATCGGCCTGTCCTCCGCACCTCCAGGCAATTAGGACTACAAGCCTGAGGGAACATGTGACAGACATGAGATTCTGTCTAGCTAATAGGCTTCTGCAGGCCACCGGCTCTTTTTGGGGCATCTAAAGCAAAACACACTTAGAATCTCACCTTGGCACTCGTCCTCTCTCTCACACACACACATACACACTCACAGAGTCAAAATGAAGTTGATCATATCAGAGACTTAATGCTTAAATTATCTTCTTTTGTACAGATTACAATAGAGGTTAACAATGTCTGACCTTTGAGTACAAAGTAATCATATGGGTGAGAACAAGTCAATTAAAATGTGAGAAAGCAAGGTTTACAAAAATATAGCAGATGTGCCCCTGTTTTCATCCTGCAAAAAGTCCAATTATAACTGTGTTTTGTCTTGTACTTCAGTTTGTCAAGGTCACAAACACATGTGCATAATACCTCAGTAAAAGGCACTGTAAGTTAGTCAAGAACAAAAAAAAAACAAACAAAAACAATACTGTCATTAGTACAACCTCACACATCCACATCCCTGAGGCCTGAGCAATTTGCAGTTCATGTAACACTTCCTGATCTGTCAGAGCAGTAGAGTCCCCAGTAGTTGGTTTCAAACCTCCATGGCCCAAATGGTGTTTAATCTTAAATAGTCTCCGAACCACCAATCCAAACACACCTTCACTGTGACACCAATTACCCCAAAACGAACATGTTTGCAAGATGCTACTGTGAGGCTCGTAGTTGACAAATTGAGTGGATTATTATGGATTATTCAGCACAGTGGCATTGTGGTTCACACTTCTGTCTTACATTTAGAAGATTCTGTTTTTGATTCCAAGTTAGAAAAGGGTTTGTATGTTCTCTTTGTGGCATCAAAAACAGATATATGTAGGTTAACCCATAAAGACCCAAATAGCCAAAAGCATCTACTGATCTAAACTGTTTAATACCCGTTACACTGCAAAAATATAAATCTTACCAAGTGGATTTTTCTCATTTCTAGTCAAAATATCTCATCACCCTTAAAGTAAAACATAATCGCCTGAAGAGTAACTTTTCAGTGAGATATAAGAACTTATTTTCAGACAATAGATCCTGAAAATCTTATTTCAAGAAATCCTACCAAGATAATTTTCACTTGTTCCATTGGCAGATTTTTTTTGCTTGAATTAAGCAAAAAAAATCTTGAATCAAGCAGAAAAAAATCTGTCGATGGAACTAGTGAAATTTATCTTGGTAAGATTTCTTGAAATAAGACTTTCAAAATCTATTATCAGAAAATAAGTTCTTATATCTCACTGAAAAAGTTACTCTTTAAGTGATTCTGTCTTATTTTAAGTATATTTTGACAAGAAATGACAAAAATGCACTTGGTAAGATTTTAATTTTAGCAGTGTAATCCACTAATCCTGTTAATACATGCTAATAATTAGTGTAAAATACAGTTTGTCATCTTTTTCTGGTCATCAGATATGACCCATTTGGACGTTCAGAGGCTCTGTAGTGAACGTGGAAACACTGTCATCTTCTACAACATTGATTCACCAATAAAACCCATGGAGTTGGATCAATGGCAGTGGATGGAGATGCTTGTTTTTATACTCAGTGATTAATATCTTTGCTAAAAAAGTCACTTTTTTTTCAATAGTCTCTGTTTTTCATAAAATAATCCTCAGTTTTAATCTGAGTTTTAATGATCATCTATATGATCATTAAATTAAATATAGGAAAATATCTGATGTACACTTAAAACTGCAAAATATAGAGGATAAAAATCTAATTGTTGGTTATAAATCAATTTAGAAAGGTTAAATAGAGAGAAAAAAAATCACAAAAGTAGCACTGGGTCTTTATGGGTTAATTCTCCTTTCAGATGATCTGGAGTTGGTTCTCAAATAGGATCAATGGCAGCTAACTGCACCTAATAGGGTTAGGTGCAAAGGGCAAATGCTAATGTTAGGTCCTGTATGTATTAGCAGGGGTAAAATACAGAGGCAGAATAATATAGGGATAAGAAAGGGAGGTAACCTTTAATCAGCGTTATTAAGTCTGTAACTTTCCTGTAGTGTGATTGTTTTTAGTGCTGAGAAGATGTCATCCTGTGTGTGAACTGTTATTGCTATCTGACATGAACTTTCAGGTATAAAAGCGTTTTCCTTTTGAATGGTCGGCAGAGGTCTCTCCTCACACCCAGACTGTCTTTAGTCATTGTGTCAGCTCTTAACTGTGCACAAATAAAGCCTTGAAATAAACAAAGCATTTCCTCTTCGAGCACCTTGTCTCAGAGTGGGGATTTTCCATCTTAAAATCCCCACAAACTCCATCTTATAGACTCTGATGTATCCATAACAGTAGCTGACACAGTTAATAAACAACAGTTGACATTATTTCCATGGATGAATCATTTAAAACTGGAAAACTGATCATTAAAAGAATAGTTTCTGACTTTTTTTCATTTGGAGGTATCCTGTCATCTGTTATATAGACATTTTTAATTGTGCTCTGTGGGGAAAATGAAAAAAGATTATTCTAGCCCTAGGGATTTTTTTCGTGGTGGTGCCATGAGAAGCCACGGATGGAGTCTGAGCAGCAATCAGATATCCATTTCTTATTAGGATTATTTCCCACAGTGTAAATGTTGGTATTTTAAAACAACATACCATCAGAATCCTTTTTTTTTTTTTTTACCATTTACTGCCTTTGCCGGTGGCGAAAAAAACTTCATGTACTGAAATTTGCAGTACATGTAGGGCAATAGTAGCTATTACAAGTCAAATATCATTAGAGGCAACTGTGTTCTTCCAAAATATCAGTAGAGATGTATTCAAGTCTTCATATGCAAACCTATATCTTTACTCATTACATTTAACAGGGTAACATATTGACTTATCTGTGACCTGTGACATTTAAAAACAAGTGGTACCAGGCACAACAAACCCCGCCCTTCGCACATGATGTATCTTATTTTGGCATGGATCCAGCTGATGTCATCATGTCTATGCATGTGCTGATGTCAGCATATCTCTATATATTTCCCAGGTTTGAAGTAAATTGAAACAAAATTGATATTTGAATAGACATTTGAAATGTTGCCTATTATATGTAAATGGAAGAGGAAAAAATGTTTTAAAAATGTATAAAAAATTTGGACTTTGACCCACTTTTCCCAAAATGTAACCACATCTATTCTAGGTCACTGGTAATCTATGAACCCAGTTTGGTATGAATTCAAACAATAGTTTTGCTGCTACAGACATGTGAAATTTTTCCCATTATAAGTAAATGGGAAACAGAAAAGATTTAAGAAATTCATAAAAAATTCAATCTTTGACCTATGTTTCCCAAAATGTATTGACATCTATTCTGGGTCACTGGGAATCTATAAACCCGAGCTATGAATTCAACCAATTGTTTTGCTGCTACATACATTTGAGATTTCGCTCATTATAAGTAAATGGGAAAAAATAAAAAGATTTAAAAAATTTAGCAAAAATTTTAACTTTGACCTACTGTTCCCAAAATATAATCTGATCAATTTTCGTCACTGGCAATCTATAAATCCAATCTGGTATGAATTCAACCAATAGTTTTGCTGCTAAAGTGTTAACAAACAAAGAAACAAACCACACTAAAAACAATACCCCTTGCTCCCCTTCGGGGGACGGGGTAATAAATCTTCGCAACGCTGGTCTCAGATTGGACCCAGACATAACTGTAACTTCTAATCTAATCATCTGCTTCTGTAGAGTTTCCTGCCTGTATCCTTTAAACAATTCTTATTGCATATGTGACAGCAATCAGAAAAAAAAGAAATGTAGAACAGAGGCAGAGGGTTATTTATACAGGTCCCAAAGTGGTGTACTTGTGAGTTGATCTGCTGGAAACTGACTTGTCCTGACAGCCTCTTAATATGGCAGCACTCAGACATCACGGAATGGACTGTCCATGTAACAACAGGACGATGCTGCCAGCAAGAGCCCCAGCTCCCTTTTATCCTGTTCCCTCTGTCTGCTAAAAACTCCTGCCAGACTGTCTCCTTTACTCTGACCTTAAGTACAAATGACCTAAAGGTTTGCACAACATTGTATAGTAGAAACAACAAAGTGTTGTGCATATTATTTATCATATCATTTTTAATTATTACTCCATAGTCCATGTTTCGTCTTCCTTCCCTTTCTCCTTCCTCTTTCTTTTTTTACTGCCTCAGTATACTGCAGTAGAATGCCACACATGCTCATCAATCTCAAAACTCTATGTCCCTAGAGGGAGCACCTCTCCTTGTCTTTCAAGGCTACACCAGTTATGATTGACATGTCAACACCATTTTTTGTCCCCACAGACAGTGAATGACACATCGAGTGCAGAAACACATCCATCAATGGAACCTGGCCACAGCTGCAATAGACTTTTGTTGTGCCCATAGAAAACTTGGTTTATACACCGTCTCTTACATTCAATGATGCAAATTTATGACACCACCTTCATGCTGCTTTTCCACCATGTGGTACCAGCTCAATATGACTCGACTCGACTCAGTTACCAGGTACTATTCCTGGAGACTGTTTCCATTACAGGATACGACCGACTTTAGAGTACCTGGACGTCACAGAACTTCTGTGACATCTGCTCAAAAGTGATCTTGGCAGTCATGTTCTTTCTCAATTGATTTTGGTGGTGATGTTTTCAGTATGTGAATTATTACCCTGCAACATTAAATAAATACCTGAATAATAAAAACATTACTAATAATAATAATAATAATAATAATAATAATAATAATAATAATAATAATAATAATAATAACATTTTTAATGGGTGGGGCATATTATAATACTGAAAAGATGACAAATACTGTCCAATCAGGTGTGAGCTGCCCTTTGAAATGTCTGTGGTAACATCCAATGGGTTGATATAAAAAAATTAAAAAATCCAATGGCTGTTTCTGAGGTCAGAGAAGGCAGATGCCAGTGACATTCAAATGTAAATTAGGGCCATTCACACCTCTGCTGTGAGGCGTTAACCCCCACACCCCCCCATGCCCCCCCCCCCCCCCCACTACGTTTCTGGCAGTTTCCGGCATAGCTGAACTTCTCTGTAAACTCACGATAATTACCGGGAATCTTTGAAGTTGGCGGGGGTTTACAGGGCAGATGATCTGGTTTTTCATGCAGTGCACTGATAAAGTCGCTTGTTGCGTGTTGCTCCATCAAGCTCATGCTGAATCTTTTCATCGGCCACCAAGGACAGAAATGTCTTAACCTCCTCAACTGACCATGGTGTCATTTTGTGGGCTGCCATCATGGATTAGGATAGTGGTATATTTACTGTAAACTTCCCAATCAGTTTTTTTTAAATGGCGTGTTGCGCATTGATGACGTAATAACACGGAGACAACTCTCTGACCAGTCAGTGGTTTCCAGTGTTTATGTAACGTGAGGTTTCGTTGGTGGTTAATGGTTCATTCTTTATAAAATGAGACAGCAGGATGGGGACGGATTTCTTCTTAAACAGTGCTTTACTTTTCACATACCGTAACTACTGCTACAACACTTCCTGAAACATCATCTCACATGACCGAACAAACCAATCAGGAGCTAACAGTACTTAGATCAGTAAATGTAAGTCATTTAGAAAGGCATATTCAGCACATTATTTTAGCTGCTTGTATACAACAAATGAAAATAATTAAATGTGTAAATAATAATTCTGCAAACATAAATGTAAATAGTTATTGGGTAAACACTGTCAATATATTTTTAACGAATACATGAATTAACTTATTCCCTGTAATTTATTCCACTGTTAAACTTTACATTTCTTCAACATAAATTATCTTAACGTCTGAGCCTTATATTTACATGTCACATTTTAGTATCTCTTCACCTGTTTTGAAACCTCGGCTGAGCAAATTCTAAAAAAGGAATACTGGGTACCAGATTTCAGGTTCTTTTACATAATGGAAATGCTAAAAGGCCAAGTCGATTTGAGCTGATACAATAGTTGAAATGCGGCATTGGATGCTATTGTATGGGTTGTGTGTGTCAGCTGTGTTTTGGTGGTTTATGACACTGTGGAATGTGAGGCACTCAAATATGCAGTTTTACCCTAGTTTTACTGATATGTGTCGAATCTTCATTGTGTTTCCTGCAGGTCTTCCCACTCAGAGGTCTCACTGTCTGCAGCATTAATATCTGAAACTCTCCGTTGCGGTTCTCACTTTAGTTGCATGTGGTAGACCATGCATGGAGCTCTACATTTCTTTTCTGTTGCTGCAGCCTCCAGATGAGCTGTCCTCTCCAATACTATCAGAAATAGATGGCAGAATCGATGAGATTGGTTCGCTGAGCAAAGGCCCACTCAAATTCAATTTCAAAGTACAGACAGAGAGAGACCCTAATTTCTAAGTCGCTATCTCAGTGTGAGAGGGGATGAGCAGGGAATGAATTTCGACAATGTCAGCTGCAAAACATGCTGTAGTATGCCGTACATACAGTGCGGCTCCTCTCAAAACGGATGTGGGTATTAATTACTGCACTTTGTGTTGGTGTAATTATTTCTTTTCATTATTAGACAATATTTACAGGCATTTACAACCTCGCCTCAGGCTCATCATACAGAAAAAAACATGTACTGAATGTTGACAGCACTCAGAAAATGCATTAAAGTGCCATTGTATGGGATTTAATAATGTCTTTAAAAATTCAGCAGCATCTGAATGTTTTTATTGTGGCTGATGTAACATATGAATGGAAAAGAATTGCTAGTCTTCGGAGGATGAAAATTACCCAGCAAAAGCCAAATTACATGTTAAGTGTTGTCAAGGGTGGGGGAGCGGAAATGGAAAGAAGGGCAGACCACTTGGCCCTACACTGTCATAAGAGAACTGCTAGACCATGTCTGTTTTGACATTTTCAAGCTGAGAAATTATGCATTCTACACATTTAGAGTGATTAATATTTTCCATTAATACAAGGTCATGAAAGGACTAGAGAACTGCCTCCTGAACACTATCGTATCTCCTACAATTCATACCCTATTGATCATCAGCCATAGAAATACACTTATTTTTTTCTCTAAACTATATTAATAAAATTCCAATAAATCATCTTTCTCCTCATTCCTCTGGGATACAAAAAAGTCAACTTTGGGTCATTGTCAGTTTTAATAAGTTGGCTGAATATGAGCAGAATGTGATCCCTGTTCATTATGTTGTGTTAATAATGGAGGCTGGGGTCAAAGGTCCAATTGGTCTCCATTGAATCAGTTACATTTACAGCTGATTATGTTCATGTGCAGTTACTGGTGACCCATGAAATGAGATTTAGCATTTTAACTGCCTAATGAGCTACGCTAATGTGTTTGACCATTTCCCGGGGAGCTCTACCATGTACCTTTACTTTGTCGAATGGATGGTTTTTCAGTACATCCATCCACATAGATAGATAGATAGATAGATAGATAGATAGATAGATAGATAGATAGATAGATAGATAGATAGATAGATAGATAGATAGATAGATAGATAGACGGATGGACGGACAGATAGATTACATCCACACTTACTTCACAGCTTTGAACTATAAATGCAACTATTTTTGCTACCCTATGAAAACAAGACTTTAGATGAACAAATGTGAGAGTTGCATTGTTCTCCTCTAAAACTGCAAATAAGGTTGAAATAATCATATGTACATAAAGATGGGACTGGATCAGTGGCGATTTCTCACAGACTGCAAGGGAAGCTCAGCTTCCCCTAAAATTACGGAAATTAAATGGTTAAATATGTTCGGTTGTGTTGACATTTCATTGACTACAAATGTGTTAGAACATGTTCATCTCACAGACCAGTTCGTTCAGAGTCAGCTTTTTCACAAATCAGCGGACTCAATGTTGTTCACTTCTCATACATTCCCGTTGCGCTGTTTTTTCATACAATCTATGCTCAGTGCATTTGCACATAGAAGCTCAGCGTCCATGCACTTCAGTGGGACTGAGTGGAACAGTTTTTTTCATTGCCTCAAAACTGGATGGTAATTGGATAAATGCCACGATGTTGTCCCGCCCCTGGACGCCCAGTGTCTCTGGGGGTGAATGGAGCTGTGGGCGGACCTTGACTGGGCTGGACGCCAGGCTTCCACGTGCTGATTGGAGGATCAGTTGAAAGGCTGAATCCCGTTTGATTGACAGCTGTTTTCAGATCTACTCCTTCACTTGACAGAGTTCAGTTTAATACCGTCGCACATTCTGCTGTGAAATCGAGAGAGAAACCACTACGAAATGACTTGTTCATTTCTTGCACTGTAAATAAAACACACTCATTGTACTTCCTTGTTTCAATTTAACATAATTTCAGTGTTTTCTTGTTTACTTGGTACGATAAGGTCACTGATCATTTTCTTAAAATGGAAAGGAGAGCCGAATTTATGTTTAAATAACTGGACGTTTTTTTTAATGTAAGCCGACAATGAGCTTCCCCTCTCTGAAAGACGAGCAGCCGCCACTGGACTGGATACTAGTAGTAATCCACTTCCAGTAACTAAATGGCAGTGTCTCCAATACTGTGAAGGAGGGTAGTTATCTTTAGATAGTGTTTATCATGTGCTGATGGGTTCTTGGAAACCAACATCGTATTAAGCAGTGAAAAATAGAGTAATGATTAACAAAATCCTATACATTGCTCCAGATACTCCTATGCGTTATGTTTTTGTTTGTTTGTTTTCTGAAACTTTCTTTCTATGCTAATCACTTTCAAACTGCTCCCCAGGTTTTCTTCTGAGATTAAAGACATTTCTCTGTGGATTTAACCAAAGGTGTAATCTGCATTTGCAGGCAATGTTAAAAAGTGTTATAGAGGGAAAACATTTAAATGATATGAAATTCATTTGCCTGTTGGTTTTTCTTCTGCCCCTAAGACAGAAGAAAATCTGTATTTGGTAAAGGTGACAAACACTCAGATTTACAACCTTGATTCCAAAGAGATGGGGAAATGTAAAAGTGAAATATGAATAAAAATAGAGGACAAGGATTTGCATATCTCATAAACCAATATTTTATTCACAGCAAAATATAGAAAACCTATGATATGGTGAAAGTGAGAAATTTTTAAGAAAAAAAATGACAAGAAATAAAGAAACGGTGGCAACATGTCTCAAAATAATCTGGGACATGTAAATCCCCTCCTCATAACATCTGGACCTGAGGAGACCAGTTACTGGAGTTCTGGGAGAGCAGTGTTGTACCGTTCTTGTCTGATATAGGATTCTTGTTTCTCAACAGTCCGGGGTTTTCTTTGTTGTATATTTTATGTCATAATGTGACAAATGTCTTCATTTGGAATGCAGATGGTCCAGTTCAGGACTGGACCCAGGCTCTGCTACTATAAAGTATGAGGATTAAGGTTGTACAATACACTTACTGTAGCTTCAATCCATTGAGTCTCACTTTACATCTGGTGCTGCACAAAGCAATGCTAACTGTCAATAAACCCATGATAAATGATTTGTTAATAAACATAATGTTAATTTAGCTGCTAATAAATAATGATAAAGCTTAAACATTCTCGCCTAGCCTATAAGTTTTTAATAAATGCTAATACATGTGTTTGTGATGTTATTATAGCACTTATAAACATACAATAAAGTTAATAAACAATGAATGCTCCACTGTTATTTTAGATCATTTATAATTATTTGTCACTACTGACATGTTTGAATGTCTTGCTTCTTTTGTTTTTATTATACTGACTGGTGTATGAACGAAATATTCCATTTAAGTAGTCCACAATAATTTGTTGTCAAAAATGTTTGACTGTCTTCTTGTTTTCGTGTGAACCTGAGGTAGTTACTAGTAGTTAGTGGCTAATGTGGCAATAATTATCTGATCCTAAGTAAATAAACAAACAAACAAGTGGTGCCAGGCACAACAAACCCCGCCCCTCGCACATATTGTAGCTTATTTTGGCATCAATCCAGCTGATGTCATCATGTCTATGCATGTGGTGATGTCAGCATAATTTGCCTCTATATATGTGCCAAGTTTGAAGCAAATTGAAACAAAATGTATGTTTCTATAGACATTTGAAATCTCATCCATTATAAGAAAATGAGAGAAAAAAAAAAGTAAAAACTTCATAAAAAATTTGAAGTTTGACTTACTTTTCCCAAAATGTAATCACATCTATTCTAGGTCACTGGTAATGTATATACCCAATTTGGTATGAATTCAACTAATAGTTTTGCTGCTACAGACATTTGAAATTTCGCCCATTATAAGTAGATGGGAAAAAAAAGATTTGAAAAATTCATAAAAAAATTTGAAGTTTGACTTACTTTTCCCAAAATGTAATGAGCTCTGTTCTGCATCACTGGAAATATATAAACCAAATTTGGTATGAATTCAATAAATAGTTTTGCTGCTAGAGTGTTAACAAACAAACAAACAAACAGAAACAAAAACAATACCCTTTGCCTCCCCCTCGGGGGGTGGGGTAATAAATAAATAAACATATTATAATGTCTCATAAGGACCTTATTACTCTACTACAAAGGTATGTGGTTTTTCACCTGATAGAAAAAAACAAAAACAAATCTTTCATTTATTTTCTACATCTTCTAAAGGCAGCGTGGGCCTCCATTAGTGCTCTATTATGTAAACAATAAAGTAGTAAGTGCGCTGCTGCAACTCTGGAAGGGTATAGCTTGGTATATTTCATCTAGTGGTCATTAGACTTGCAAACAATGTGCTTGTTTATCATGATCGCCAAGGATGCCCCGGTCAGACGAGCTTGTTTATTTTCCCTTGTCTTTAGCTGAGTGTCCTTACTTGATAAATATCCCATTAAGTCTTCTGTTCCACTTAGCAGTCTGGCGGGACCACACATGCAAAGCGCACACACACATACCTTTTATTTACTGTATATTTTGGAATTCCACAAGGCCATGAACTGCCTGCTTGAACACCTAGTTTGTGGGATTATGTAGCACCACCCTGCAGGCAGATCTGTCCACATGTTGGAAAATCTTTCCTTTTTCCTTCACTGTCCTCCACCACTCCCCTGTACCAGCACCCCCTTGTTTGCTCAATAACAAAGAGAACAGAAATCTCTGTGTGCTTTTCACCTGTGTGTCTCAGTGGTCATTTATCTTTCACGCTGCCCACGGTTTAGGAAAAAGAGGAGAAATTAATTTAGTCTCCCTGTCACAGGAACACATCAAATTCAGCAGCAGCAGGCATGCATATATTGCATCTGTCTTGGCTCCATTGTGCTTTAAGAAGATAGACCCACACCTGTAAGGAAGACAGATTACATTATTTATTCCAACAGAGAATGAAAGTCATAAAAAAGTCAATATGATGCTTCATAAAGAATGATAATGAGGAGCAACATATGTCACAGCTGGCTAATTCTATGAAAATTCAGTCATAGATTTAACCCACTGAAATAAATGTCAGCTTTTACATAAACTTTATGGCGTGTGGCTCTGAGTTGGGGATTGGGCTCAAGTCTGGGTGATTGTGGTCAGGATGAATGATAGTTCCCCGCTCCTAAACTGTAAACTGTGGCTTAACAGACAGCCTTCTGGCTTGTGCATGTACAAACAAGAATCAGCGTGAGCAAACTGGACCATATTGCAGTGCATATGTGCATAGTAACTAAAAAAAAGGCCCGTGCTCTATAATGTTTGCAGTGTTGCCAGTACATCTGTGTGTACAAAAAAACAACACCTGCTCATCTATCAACCTGTAAACAGGGTATAAAAGTCAGACGTTCATGAAAGGGCATTGAAAAAGTGCAGAAGAAACTCTTAATTAAAGCGTGTAAATGTTGTCGTATATAAAATAAATAAATCTAATTTCCTTATCAGTTGTGCAAAGCATGAGCATATATTAGTACCTACACTTGGTTTTAGACCGGTGTTTTTCAGCCTTGGGGTCGGGACCCCACGTGGGGTCACCTGAAATTTCTAGTAATTGATAAAAATAAAAAACTTACTAATAAAAAATATATGGTGAGTTAAGAGAGACAATCCCAATGCATAAAAGACATGACAAACTCTGAAGCTGAAACTGAAGCACTGTGGTACTGTTTATCTTTCAAATGTTCATTGTGGTTGTTTTCAGATGCTGCAGCTCTTTCATAATTCATAGTTTGAATTATTGTTTTTCAGTATTAATTGTCAGCCTTGTAAATCCAAGCTGGACTGACTGTACATATCCTGACCAAGGAAAATAAAATTCTCCCGTTGTGCAGTAATCCACACCTGGATTTTCTGCCTTCATCCATAATAATATACATTATATAGCCTAAATGTCGTCTAAAATTAACATTTATTTGCAACATAGTATAGCAAACTATTACATAATCAAAAACAAATTAATTCTAGCAAAAAAAAAAAAAAAAAAAAACCTCTCCCTTTCGAATGTCTGGGGTTGCCAGAAATTTGTGATGTTAAAATGGAGTCACAAGCCAAAAAAGGTTGGGAACCACTGTTTTAGACTCAAGTGTCAGATATTCAGCCTGTTCTTAAAGGACCAATGAGTAAGACTTTGGCTGAAAACATGGATCAGTGCATTTCTGTTACTTTGCAGTGAGGTATTTATATTTACAGAGGGGCTCGCCTTTTATAGTGTGTCATATTGTGCTGCCATGTTTCTACAATAGCTCAGAACAGAAAGCTGCATTACTGTGATGACCACAACCACACAGGGTAATACAACCACAATGCCCACTCCCACACCTCATTTGCTTGTTACAATAAAAGGGTTCTTTCATGTTGTTTGGTACCTGCACATGTTCACATCCACTCAACCACACATAAACAGTTGTCTGTTTGATTTGGTGTTCATCTATTTTAACCTTACACTGTTTGAGTGCGCACATATTAACATCTGAATTGTTTGTCATACCAACCCTTTGTTTCTTTGTCTTTTAGTTAGGCTGGTGGGAGGTCTCTTCCTGGTTTAGCCAAAGATGTGGCTGAAGGATGAAGACTGTTAAATGCTACAGCTACCAGACTGAACCATGGGCTGTGCCGTATTAGGGGGATTCAGTCTTAGTTAGATATGCTTTGTTTTTAGTTGTAGGTGCCATGTATATTGTTTTGCCCTTGTGTGTTATTTGCTTTGGCTAATCCACTACATACATTCCCTTTTGTGTTATTGTGTTGGGTCAATTTGTTCAGTTAATACCATCCTGTTACTTGGGGTATGGTAATGTAATGTGTTGATCTCTGTTATATGCCTATTTATTGTGGCTCTGTATTGTTTTTTGTGTTCTGACTGGCAAATAAAAACATGCTTTTCCCACACTTTAATCATGTTTTGTCATTGCCTTACTGCTTGGCCTCAAATAATTACAATACCTTAATACGTTTGAGAGAAAACCAGTTGGAAAGACCCATACATAAGCTGTGCCTGCTACAAGAAGCAGTGTAAACTCATAAGGACCACAAAATAAAAGGTGTGACACAAAAACAAAAAAGGACATTGATAACAGTAGAAAAATAGTTTGTTGTTTTGTTTCATATTTTGTGTCAATGGAGAAATATGTTGTTTGTGTTACAACTGATTCGAATCTATAGACGGCTCTTCATTTTGTTTTGTAATGTTTAACCCTGCTGTTGAATCTTTAGGGTCTGGGTATGTAAGAGCCAAAACACGATGGCTAATAGGAATTAATGTTTCTAAATTTATTTGTGTGAAGTTGCAAATTTCTGATTTTCTTTGTTGCTATTTAATGCACCATCACTGTGTTTGTGTGTCTTATGGCCTCTCTGCTGTAGGAAAAAAGAGAGCTTACAGAGCTTATGAGTATATAGTTTTTTCTACCGTCTGACATGATGAAATGAGCCTTTTTTGTTTTAATACATTTTGGAACGGATTACAGTCTTGTCATTCACATCAGAATACAACTCAGACGTGATTTTTTTTTTTTTTTGAAAACGAATGGAAGATCACTACAGTCTAGAAAAGACAAAAAAAAAATTTAAAAATTAAAAAAAAAAAAAACTAATAATGCCACAATAAAATCTGAAACTTCACTACTAGATATCACTAAATATTACACACTGAACCTTTAAATTTTGGAATATTGTAAATATAGTAATCTATAATTATGTTATAGCGTTGAAAAACACTTCAAAATCTTTAAAACACAGTCAGTATTCTGTCACTGTACCACATCATCCTCCTCCCTTGCCAGTTTCTTCCAAAATAACTGGTATTAGAGCTTGCCAGCAGGCAAATGACTATTTTACAGGATTGGGGCTGAGCCCTGATTGCTAAAAAGGTGCCACTTTAGTCCAACCAGAGGATAACTCAGAGTAACAAATACTGTTTGTGTCTTTCTCTCTTCACTCTAGTCTGCCTTTACGTTTCTACACAAGAGCGTAAGAAAAATGCAACTAATGTAGGCTTTCCACCAAAGATTTCTGTTGGATGTTCCAGTATGAGATATGAATATTACTGCAGAGGCAGAGGGCAGAGGTTGGCCGCTAATGGAACAATGTATGCTTTTAAGAAACCTAGCATTGTTTGGTAGAAACACCAAAGGGCAGTGGTGAAGCTGAACTCTTATTGCACACCCGTTGTTTTCACAGTCCTTTTGAACTGAGTCCAGAGAGTATGGCTCATGGTAGGCAGCTCTTGAGGTTATATAAGGAATGAAATATTTAGTATTCTTAAGATGTGCCATCTCAGGGGTGGTGTCATGCCCTGTGTAGATGTGCAGAGTTCACACACACAGACACACTGAGAGCAAAGGTGAACACAGGAATGGAAATACACATATTATCCTCCACATCACCCAGTGTGTTCATGTCTGCGCCACAAATGCAGCTGATGAGAAGATGTGCATTGGCAAGATTTGGCAACATGTAAGGATGAATCTGATAGTGATAAAGAAATATTTTGGCATTGTTTCTTTCCTTTTCCTCATCACAGAGCTCATTGTAGTGTGAAGCCCGATGTGTGGTAATTCAGTCTGGCAGATGTGGTCGGAATGTTTAATAATAGCATTGATCTTCTGTGATCTGATGGCATTTCCATCAGACATTTCTACGCTCGGAAATGTGGATTTTTCAGGAAAAATCCAGCGGAATAATGCCGAAGGTGCAAGAAGCGGTACAATTACTCCGTCCTTACTTCTCAGCTCCGTGGGCTCGGCACCTCCACAGGTTTACTACCCCGATCAAATGGCTTTTTATAAGACTTTGGGTGAGACAGTAAGACTGAGCATACAATATAAATTCATAAAGTAAGGAATCCAAAATAAATTCATAAATAAGACCAACAAATCAGTGTATGAACACATCAGAAATGTTTTTTTTATAGCCAGCATCAGTATAGTAAAGAAAAGTGATATTGATTACCTATTGGCTGACTGGTCTGTGCTGCTGAATTCATTTGCTTGTTGTTTTTTCTTTTGCCCCTGAGACACAAGAAAATCAGTAATAGGTAATGGTGACAAGCATGAATGTTTAAAGTACAGTCGGCTTATGTATTGTACAAAGGCTTTGCTTAAAACACATAAAACTAAACAAAGAGACAGAGGCACACAGTACAGACTATAAAGCCACATCCTCCTCCACAAAGCGTACACTTGTCATGTCCCTAATTCAGTACAGTCTTGGGAGTATAAGATAAATTGGAGCCATTCTTCAACTTGCACAGGCTGGGTGTCTGAGAAAGTCAATAGCCTGCTAATTACATGGTGTTAGAAGTCCGGGTCTGGCACTGTGGGTTTGGCTGCAAGTCATTATTGGAGCCCCCATGCACCACGGATCTATTGGCATGGTCCTGACATGGGGATTAGTTGTGAGTGCCAGAGAGTCTGTGAAGGCTAGGGAGTTGGAGCGTTCAAGACCGTTCCACTCTGTGTTTGTGAAAAAGAAGAGTGGAATTGTTCAGAGAGGTGTCATCAAGCTAGGTGAGGATAAACTGTGAACTAGTAATCAGGGTAAGTTTAACAAGTACATGCAAAGATACTTGAGAATGACTTCCTGTGTCGGTGTCATGTGGCTTTCTCCACTCTCCCACCCCTTTAGGAGATCCACTTCCATTCCTCCCCATGGAAGAAATGAACATGATTTACAGTTTTTGATCAATTGTTTTCCCCCAAAACCGTCCAACTGACTATTGGACCCATTTTCACAAGAACACTATATCTTCTTTGATTGAAGTTTGTCACTGTCTCAGTAATGAACTTTCATTAGACCTCAAAAATCTTGTTAGTTCCAGAAAACATGATAATCTTGTATTATTTTAGTTAGATCTTATGCCGTGTTTCCACTACATGGAACCGGCTCAACTCGTCTCAGCTCGACTAGACTCGGGTACCAGATACTATTCCAGGAGACCATTTCCATTACAGGATACTACCGACTTTACAGTACCTGAATATCATAGCGATGCGGTGGGTTACTTCCATGTCGCCTGCTCAGAGAGTTGCTGATAATCGTTGCGTGTTGTCTCGTCAAGCTCATGCTGAATTTTTACGTAAGCCACCAAAGACTGAATCTCCTCAACTGACCATGGTTTAGTTTTGCGGGCTGTCAATTGGATTAACCTACCGCTATATTTACTGTAAACTTCCGCATCTGTTTTTTGTAAAACGCCGGGTCACAGAGACAACTCTCTGACCAATCAGTGGTCTGCAGTGTTTACACGTCACATTTTAGTATCTGTTCCTCAGTCTTGGAACCTCAGCGGAGGTGATACCAAAAAACTAGTACCGGATACCAGATTCCAGGTCCTTTTTCGTAATGGAAACACAAAAAGGCCAAGTTGAGTCGAGATAAATAAATGCCACGTTTCCACTCTGACTAAGGGTTAAGGCATAAAAGACAGTGTCATCTTTGTCATAGCCGGTGTCTGAACTGCCCTTTTTGAAACCACTAACTTGCATTTCGTCCACTGCCATGTTGATTTCTGGAGTACTGACTATAGGCTATATGGACAGGAGTCAAAAGTGAACTCCAGCTCCAAAGTCATTTTGCAGTGTTGTTAGGAGAACCTATCAATCAAACAGTGAAAACAAACTCTGTACGTCTGATTCAGCAGGCGATAAAGCCATCATACAGACCTGACATAGCAGTTATCGAAGCTTCTGTTTGACCAGATTTCTTATTAACAGGAGAAGATGTTAAAGATGGACCACCAGATCACTGGGACCTAATAACTGGGATCCAAATGAGTCTTATTATGTAGGTCTATAAGATCCAGGGCTTCAAGGGCATTTTCACACAGCGTACTTGAGTCTGTATCTGAGTACGCTGGACCCCAAAGTCCATTTACTTTTATCCATGTGAATGCAAACTTTCCGTGTTCGAGTACTGTACCTGAGTCCAGTTGAGAAGGTAGTCCTGGGTATGAACTGCCCAGACTCCAGCACGGTACATTGCCGTGTGAATGCGATCCGAGACCGCACGTGACCTAATCACCATTTCGACAACGGAAGTGACCTAATCACCACGAGACCATAGACGGCGCTCCTGTTGTCTCCTGAAATAGCCTCGGATCCGTGCAGCCGGGCCCGCCTTATTGACCGAACCACTCGGTGATATATCAGGGACAATGAAGGTTGCTCTTCTTCACTTTGCCTCAAACAGGCTAACAGATAGAAAAGTCATGCCTGTCTTGCCGCCATTGTAGACAAATGAACAGAACAGTCGCTTTGTTGATGACGTAAGGGTTTGTCTTCTTCTGACTTCCGAGTTTGTAGGATAGCGACAGAATTCCTTCCACTCCGCCTCCTATTGTTTCGGCCCTGTAACACCCATTCGTACTCAGGCACGAGTCGCGGTACACGCTTGTGAACGCAACATCTGCAGGAAAGGTGTGAATGTACCCAAGCACGGTACGGACTCGAGTTCGCTGTGTGAACACATGTCGTTAGCCTTAGCTTCATTTTGTCTTGGTCCATACCTCTTGATCTTTTGACACATGAGATCTTTGTAATGTTAACTGTAGACTGACTGTCACACAGAAGATGAGAAAGTGAAGCCATATGAAAGGTTCCTACACATACATTTACCGTATATGGTCTTGCAACTAAAGATAGGCTATTATCCTAAATTTCTGTCAGAATTGTGGTCCAGACAATCGGACAGAAATGAAGGATAACCATCTCATGTTGTGATGGCTAACCAACAGCTTTAGAGTATGAAATGATGCATTAATAAACATGATATGTACCTTTATGTATGCTACAAATATGTTCTACAAACACTTTTGATAAACTTGGCCCTCCATGTGAGCCTTACGTTATTACCAGGTCCAGACTTTCTTATTTCTTTTTTGATTGTTTTCGTACACATACAAGGAATTTCATTGTTGTAATGTTCTTAGCTTCGAGCGACATGATTTACAACTATACCAGCACAGATGGATGACACAAACTGATGACAGTTTATTCTTGCATCACAGCCTGCATATCAATAGATCTTATCAAGTTTATTAGATCCATGTTGCACAGTGAGGTTGGAAATAAATTTATAAGAAAGCTGAAACCTCATAGTCTGTATAGGAGCCTTAAATTAAATTTAGAGCAATTTAGACTATGCCTGTAAAATAGTTATTTAATTAAAAAGCACTATATTGTATAATTCTGTTTCCGTATGTATTTTTACTACATAAATAGAACAATTCTCTGTGAACGTGGGCCTGTGGTTAGGAGGAAATGAATCATCCATGCACAACATGTTGTAAAGCAACAAATGTAGGAAGTTCATTGCAAATAGGTGCAGGTTACCCTGATTATTTGATGCTGTGAAATTTCACAATATTCAATCTACTGTCAACAGCGAGAAAAAACAGAAAATATTATTTGAAAGTTAAATTAGGCGACAAATGAGTGTCTTTCAACAACTGTATTATGATACAGATTTCACAGTCCAATATAGCTGAGTTTTGCTGTAACTCCTTTTAATATTTCAGTTATCCAAACACATAAAGAAAATATGCACCGTATGTTAATATATAATTTAATTTAAAAATATTAAGATAAATATTTTGATTATAACATTGAAATTTAAGAATGTACTTCTATGTACCGTCCACATCTATCCTGCTGTACTTGCTTAGTCTGCTACAGGGGCTTCTGCCCACTCTTTGGGTATTAGACAAAAACAAAAACCCATTATAATATATTTTCATGAGTTACTCATTCATCTGTAATGTACTGTTATTGCATGCTGTAACTGTAATGCAATAATTACACGGGTCTATATATTTATTTTATCATTATTTATTTATTTTATAAATTATCTGCCACAGAGATTAAATATTTTTAATGTTACATATACTTTAATAAGATTGGAAATTAGAAATGGAATTGCAAAGTAAATGGCAAAAGTGCTAATTAGCTGATGTTTTCAATGTATATGATAAAGTATTACACATGGTAAAGGTACATTTATACAATAGATTTATAAATCTTCCATTAGAAAGAACCTGAAAAGTGAATTGTAATGATCGGACAGTGCTTGGAAGTCGATCTGGTAGCTCTGAGGCAAACATTCCTTTTAAGTAAAACCTATTCTCTCACTAATTCTCAAAATTTCACATTTTAAACTAAAACTGTAGCCGTTCAGCATGTTTTACTTCATTTTTCTTTGTTAGTGACTCAAACTCAGTTAAAGCTTCATTACTTTTATTCTGGAGGCATTTTACTTGTAGACCACTGTCATCCAATAAACATTTCCCAAGATGTGACAGGAGAAGGCAACAGCTTTTTTACTCCATGGATATACAGGAAAAAGCTTTGAAAAGCAAAAACTATGGCATTTACAGATACAGGTCTGGATATATTTGAGTGCGTCTTAAGCCAGTTATTCCTTTTCTAATGCTGATAAAACAAAATGCAATGACAATACAGTAATAAACATATGAAAAAATATCAAAAAGCATGAATATAATGCAGTGAAGAATAGTTGTGGGTTAAATTGCATGCACAAAGCCCCTGAGAGAAGAGGAGAACGAGGAGGAGAGTGGGAGGACTAATTGTCTTATAGAGGCTCATAAAGTGTAGGGTCATTAGTGTTAATCATGCCGTGCTGTCACCTAGGCTGCTGTGATTATCTGACTTCTATTGTTGCCACTGCTATCATCCTCCTCACACTGTAAGTCCATGCGCTCTGTTTTTTTTTTTTTTTTCTCCGTGTATGCGTGGACATCCAGTCTTTTCACCTAGGTGTCTCTTTTGTTGTCTTTGTTGTTTTTAGGCTATAAAATATCTCCTGACAAACACTGCTGTCATTTTGTCTCCTGTCTGTAATAGCATTTTAGCTTGTCGACAAAAGTGTCACATATTTCTTTCACATTTGCACAAGTTGCAGATTCCAACACACTTTAATGGTTTGAGTCTTAAGCCTCTTGGGCGACTTGTTCACAACTGCACAGCTGTGACTGCGGTGTTAGTGTCAGAATACCCAAAATGCATCAGGGTTGCACTTCATTTACCACCTGCTGTAGATATAAGTAAAAGGCATTTACAGACTTCTATCATTGTAAGTGTAATAAGTATTGCTCTGATTTTTTTTTTTTTTAACTCAGTGTTTCATTTGCAGATTGGTTAGTATATTCAGTGCATAGTAACTATAAAAATACACATTTAAACAATTTATTCACAGATATAGATATAGATCATATGGGGAAAAATCAATAATTGTAAATATTATGTAAATTTTATAATCCAGACTTCATTTTTAGACTAAAGCAGGATTTTAGCATGTTTTAACTAGTCCATATCAGTCATTTTATGGTTATAAATTACCTAACGAGTTTTAATTTTCTGTATCTTTGCAGTAAAATGTTGTCTTTCAATACTCTAGGTATTCTTAACTTGATTTTGACAACTTTCACAATTTGTCATGTTTTCTTTCTTTTCCTGATTATTTTAGTTCAGTTTAGTTTAGGTTAGTTTATTTCAGACACAGACATAATACAAAACTTATGAAACAAAAATAAAAATAATAATAATAATAAACAATACACAAATAAAAAAAAATCAAACAATTGAAAAATAATAATAATAATGATAAACAATACACAAAAAATCAAATAATAGAAAAAAAAAAATGAACTGTTGTACCTGAAAGGGAGTAGGAAGAGCCACTGCTTATCCAGTCCTACCCCCTAATTAAAGTAATATTATTATTTTATTTTTATTTTTATTTTATTGTATTTCTCTCAAATTTCATCTTATTTCTTGCACTTCAAAAATTCTATGCATAATCAAATATTTTAATGTGTGCTGTTTTTATATTTATTTTTATTTTATTGTATTTCTAATCAAATCTTAATGTATTTTAATATTGTATTTTTTTCAATCAATGTGAAGCACTTTGGGCTACAATTTCTGTATGAAAGGTGCTATACAAATAAAGTTTATTATTATTATTATTATTATTATTATTATTATTATTATCACTACCCATCTAATGCACAAAATGGGTCAAACAGTTGAAAATTATATTTAATATATTATCGTGTGGATCAGATCACCACTAAAATTATTATTATGGTTAGTCATTTTTGACACATGTATAAACATGACAAACGCAATTTATTCAGAAAAAAAACCCCAAAAAAAGCATTAAAATATATATTTATGAACATTTGAGGTGTTAAATGACAAAATCAGTTCATTTCAGAAGCTATCGCCTCTGTGACTTCTGTTTGAAATTGTAATGATCTAGTTAAGTTTATAAATAAATCAACTAATTTAATCCCATGCATTTAATATCATTTGAATAATTTGTGAGTCCATCAGTATTGTGCTAATTCAATAGTACATTATGATATATTAACATGACAACATTACAGTGAACATGCACTTCTACCCTAGTTTCAATGTCGAGCATCGGTCCAGTGTACATTCAGTGTTTCATTTTTATTTCATTCCTATTGAGCTATTTAAGTCCTCACATATTAAAAAGATAACCAATCATTGTTTATAAAATAAAGCTGTGTAAATAATATAAAGATTGTCAATAAAAGCTACCCCCAGGTAGTTTTCTGTCATGCAATAAGTCAAAGATCCCATGTGGTTCGGCATTTTGATTAAAAAAAAAAAAATAGCCTTCACATAATGTTGCCATCCATATAACACTGATTGGTGATAATGAAAAAAGAAAAAAAAAAACAAAAAGAAGGGTTGGATAAGGATAAAATGTCTACTAGCTCTTTACCAAAAATTAAAAAGGCAATAAAACTTCCTGTCAGAAATGGGGCTGGGAGGAATGGTAAACATGTTTAATTCAAGGTTACAGACATCAGGCTGAAATGAATTGTGTGCCCTGTGTGTCTAAAAGTGTTTTGCAGAATGGCGTGATTGATAACCTTAGACTCCCTTTGGCAAACGCACCTGCTTTGCTCCAGCAGCCTCACAGTTCCTTTTGTTTCGCTCCACCATCAAGCGAGCCATAAGCTGGAGACAATAGATTTAATGGGATTATAAAGGGCATCGGAGACATTTTCATGGATCACAAAGCTCACAACGGATACACAGAGCGACTACAAAACCAGACACTCAACATGGTTAGATAGGTTTCCGCTTCCTGTAACAATATGCTGACCATCCATCCTGACTGGTTGGCGTAAGCAGCCGAGGGACCTGGGGACCTGAGCCAAGGGTCAGGGAGAAGGTCTGGGTCATTGTTCTGGGGCCTTAAACTGAAAACCGAATTATCCCGGCATTTTAGTCGGGCTTAATTAGGCTTGTCAGATGTGCAGCGGATTCATTATGTTTCTAATTAAGTCCCTATCAGCCCAATAGGAATAATGGCTTTATGGTACATCAAAACCAAGCTGCACTATGCTGACATGATTGCAAAGCTATCCTCTGGCAATCTTCCTGAGTGGGTGGTCGCATGGAGGTTGTTGTCTCCTTCAACAGAGGCATAGAGGGCTGATGGAGAACGGGATGAATATGAGAAATTTATGAGAAATAATAGGTCGTATATATATCGCTTATAGAGGGTTTTGCTTGGAACTGTTTGATCCTTTGTCCTATACATAAATGTAGCAAAGAAATCATGTTAGGTTACCCCGGTTATGTGATGCTGTCAAATTTCACAATATTCAATCTACTGTCAACAGCAAGAAAAAGCAGAAAATATTATTGAAAGTTAAATTAGGCCGGCACATGAGTATCTTTCAACAATTGTATTATGATACAGATTTTACAATCCAGTATAGCTGAGTTTTGCTGTAACTCTTTTTAATATTTCAGTTATCCAAACATATAAAGAAAATACGCACCATATGTTAATATATAATTTAATTTAAAAATTTTGACATAAATATTTTGATTATAACACTGAAATTTAAGAATGTACTTTTATGTACTGTCCATGTCTATCCTGCAGTACTTGCTTAGTCTGCTACAGGGGCTTCTGCCCATTCTTTGGGTATTAGACAAAAACAAAAACCCATCATATTATATTTTCATGACTTACTTATTCATCTATAACATACTGTTGTTGCATGCTGTAGTTACACTCAACTGTAATGCAATGATTACACTGACCTACATATTTATTTCATTTTTTTTTTTTTTTAATTTATTTATTTTTATACATTTTCTGCCTTAAGGATTAAATATGTTTAATGTTACATACTTTAATAAGCTTGGAAATTAGAAATGGAATTGTAAAATAAATGCAAAAGTGCTAATTAGCTGATGTTTTTAATGTATATGATAAAGTATTACACATGTTATATGTACAATTACACAATAGACTTTTAAATCTTCCTCTAGAAAGAACCTGAACAGCCTGTGTACTGTAATGATCAGACAGTAGTTGTATTATTATTATGATACAGATTTCACAATCCAGTATAGCTGACTTTTGCTGTAACTCCTTTTAATATTTCAATTATCCAAACACATAAAGAAAATATGCACCATAGGTTAATATATCATTTGATTTAAATATTTTAACACAAATATTTTGATTATAACATTGAAATTGAAGAACATACTTCTATGTATCTTCCACATCTATCCTGCAGTACTTGCTTAGTCTGCTACAGGGGCTTCTGCCCAGTCTTTGGGTGGTCACATGGAGGTTGTTGTCTCCTTCAACAGAGTCATTGTAGGCCGATGGAGAACGAGATGAATATGAGAAATTTATGAGAAGTAATAGGTCGTATATATATCGCTTATAGAGGGTTTTATGTTTATGTTTATGCATTTGGCAGACGCTTTTTTCCAAAGCGACTTAAAGGGGAAAACCAATCAAATCACTCAGTCAATCAAATTTTGTTTATATAGCGCCAGATCACAACAAAAAAGTTATCTCATGACACTTTATATATAGAGTTGGTCAAAACCAGACTCTAAGCCAATTTACAGAAACCCAACAGGGTTTTGCTTGGAACTGTTTGACCCTTTGTCCTATACATAAATGTAGCAAAGAAATTATACTAATATGTGCAAATTGTATAGTGATATATAGTTTCCAAATCCAAAATGTCACCCAAACATCATTACAATTTTTTTTAAAACACACATATAAATGTTTTTAAGAACTCATTCTCACATTTGTAGTTCATTTTATACATCCTGGTGCTCTTGGGTCTAGACCTGCTTTGTTTCAATGCACATCATTAGTTTTTAATCTTCCTTTGGTTATACTTTATTTATTCTGTTGCTCATTTTTCCTGCCTGTTTTTATTTAACATGAATAATAATGAGTGCTAATTTAACTTTTTTTATGATTTTTAATATTATTAAGAGTAGTAGTAGTAGTAGTAGCAATGTTATTACTATTTTTCAAAAAATACTTGGCCACGTCACAGCTTCCAGGATATTCCGTTCTCATTGATTTTATCCTAATATCTTCTATTATCACTGCAGCTGCTGTCAAAAGTTTTGGCAGTGGCACCATTTGACTCTTTGCACAATTATGATTTATCTGGCAATAAACGTCCATGAAACTTATAAAATGTTCTTCATTGTGCATCGTAAACATTAGAAAAAAAATAAATAGAAAATTGAATCATCTAAGGTTGTGAAAACAGAATTTGTGTCACTAGAATAACATATGGATCCATGACAGGAAATTATTCTGTTAGAGCAGCCACAGTTACATGAAAAAAACATATAACTACAATAAGTAATAACAAAGCAGAGGTAAAATGTAAATATCAAGAGCAATATTTCTCTTAATTTAGGCTGACTTTACTCCCTGACAGAGCTGAAGAAACCATATGATTACTGATGATTTTTTTTTTTAAAGCATTTTGTTTTGTTCTAGATGACAGTGAAACAGAATTAACCCTACATAAAAAATAAAATGTGAGCTGTAACGATATTTATCACTGTATAAAATATAATTTTACATTCCGGCTCTGTTATTGATAGAACACCTGAATTCAGTGTGTCTCAATGCTTCTCCATATAATGTATAGTATTTATAAAGTGTACATCAGTGCACAACATCTATATCAAAGTGAATATAATCACTTAAAATTGCATTTCAAATAAACATAATAATGCAATATTTACAGAGCACTGTGTGAAACAGCAAAACACAAAATGTCTTTTTTTTTTTTTTACCCTGCATATTATTTTGTTTTGAAAGTGTGAAAACAGATGCTGGTGATTAGCAGCCTAATTTGAGCAGTTTTATGGTGGAAAACTAAATAGATTTGGAGAAAAACAGATTTTCATTTGAGAAACTTTTAGCATTTTAAGTTCCAGTGTGGATTCAAGGACATGCAACAAAAAAAAGGATTTGCAAAGTCATTTTGACCTTGTGAAAAGGTTTGCAACCTTTTGTTATTCTGTTGAAAACATTGAGTTATTCATGTGCATTCATAAGCGAGTGCATTTATACAACAATGTGAGCTGCGCCTCAGCAAAGATATAAAGCAATATCAGTAAACACACACTGCAAAACATGTCACAACCACTCAAACAAAGCAGCGTAGCTAGTGGGGCTTTTGGCCTTTATCTACTTCATGAATTCATGTGCCACTCAAGAGAACACAAAGAGAGAGAGCTTTGATTTTGTTTAAGGCTAGAAATACATGTTGTGGATGAGCATCTACTAAGTGACGCTTATTTAAATATCTCAGAGGATGAGGCTTATACTCCAGGGACAAAAGAGGGCTTGAGAGGAGAAAACATGTGCAAAACATTTGTAGTGCAAAAACAGGGATGTGACATGCACAGTACCAGCAGAAGAAAGAACACAACATCTGAAACCAGAAGAAAAACCACTGTGGTATCAAGTCAACAAATTATATAAGCAAAACAGACGCTGTGGGTGGTTTCTTATGTTTTTGTATTTTTTTTTTTTTTTCCTGTAATTTTAACAATTGGATTGTTTATACATATACTTAAGGTTGGGTTGTTCTAAAAGCCTGTTTTGCTAACACAAAATGGTGAAGCTACTGTAAAGCAAACAATCAATTTTTGCACTGGCATAGAATCAGAAGTGGTTCATATTCAGATTCAGTGATCTTTCAGTCAGCCACAGGTCTGCACATTGTGTTTTCACTTGTCTCTCTTTAGTCATTTCATGGCTCTGCTGCAGGGGCAATTGGATTTTCTGGTAGTTTCGAACTGTGAGTTTCCAGTGTTAGTGGAAAACACCTATTTTTCTTGAATCAAAACACAATTTGCTGTTTATTAAAGTTACTTTGACGCTGATTAGTCGATACAGCTTTCACCTTTTATATCAAGGGACCGACGTAAACACACAGTTTTTATTATGATGTCAATTATGGCCACGTACTGTGATTTATGGTCAGTTTTCATTAACTTCATAAAGTGTGAGGTGTTTGGAGTATGGGCTGAGCTTTGTATTTTATAGTTCCCTGAAAATATTAGAAAACTACTGCTGCTATTTTAGCCGAGCTCCACAGGGTTATGTTTTCTTTTTTTTTCTTTTTTTTTTTTGGTTGTTTTTTTCATTGTCCCTGGGTGCTGCGTCCTGTAGACCAGCTTGGAGATGCACAACATGTCAGACAATAATCAATATCAATATGGCTTTTTGTGATAGTGACTAGTGTTCCAAACAGGATCCTAACGATAAGACCTTTTCTTTTATCAATGGTAGATCAATGCTCCAGAGTTATGGCAGAAAATGCATTGTTTCTGAACACTCCGCGGACATATTGTCAAATATATAATTCAAAGCACGCACCATTGATCCGCTGTTTGTTTTTCTAAATGTTTTTCTTTCTATAATAATTTTTTCTGATGGTGATTATTCGGTCACAAAGTACAATCTAGAATCGCTGCCCAAGAAATTGCATGTAAATGCTTACAAGCAAATATCAACTCATACATTTATGGATGACCAAAAAGAACAACATTTCAGAGCCTGGGTGTAGAGTAAAGTATTTTGAGCGTGTCTGTCTTGACGATTGACAGGGTCTGTTGTACTTGAAGGCAATAGATCACTCAAGAGGCCTGCTTTGCATTCAATAAGAGGATCGCTGTGCCTTTAATTGTAAATCCTTCTTGCAAGGCACTTAGCTCTGTATATTTGTGTGAGTGTGCAAGTGTGTGTGTGTGTGTGTGTGTGTGTGTGTGTGTGTGTGTGTGTGTGTGTAGGTGTGTGTGTGTATGTGTGTGCGCAGCAAGCGGGATTTTATTTTATCGTCCAGTGGAGCAGAAATATGGGAGCCAGTTGGAGAGGAATGCTGCTGGGAGACGTTTAGAGGAGCTGTGCAAGTTCCTTTTGGGGATAATAGGTACTGGGAAGCAGGTGATTGCCTGGATGGGCCAAAACTGTAGTTTGTTTGTCCTAGTTGAAAGATGCTTTCTTTCTCACAGCACTTGGTAAACAGATGCAGAAAAATAAACCACGTTGTATGGTTTTACCCCCTCTGGAGGGATGTCTTTCCGCCGAGAGAGACAACAACCATTCTGCCTCTTTTACTCAGTCATTTATTCATTGCGGTTGTTAATATCTGACATTTTTTTTATAGGATAACAGCAATCCTGTTTGTGGTCAAAACTCAAACTGACATGTTGAAAGTTTATACACAATACCATGTGGCCCTGACTGCTTAATAGTGCAAAGAGCACGGATGAGAGCAGCAGTATTATTTTTCATTCCCTGACAGGGGGCCTGACACTTGTTTTTCTGGAAAGCATTTTGAGCTGTCAGTGTCAATACACACTTAAGTTGGAAGGGTTTGGGGAACAGTGTCAGAATGATTGAGTGGACTGCCAGGCAGAGTCACAGTCCCCATTGGCAGACTTAAATGAACTGAAATTAATATTGATTACTGATTACTTTCTTAAGTGACTGGTTTCTAAATTCCATGTAGAGGTATCACGCAGGGAAAGAAAATCTCAAATTGAATCACTTTGCTACTTAATGTAATTCCTGTTTTATTACTGACAGATGAATTCAACTAATCCCTACTGTTTGAAATGACATTGGCTTGATATTAGTGATAATTTAACTTTAAAGTCCTACATATTATACTTTTACAACACTACAGTATATGTGGCTGCAGCTAATTTCTTTGTAATGAAAACAAAAACTATAAGTTCAATGATGCCACCAATGCATAACATTCTGTTTCTTCTTCTGTAATTGCTGCTGTTGTTCTTATTTTAGTCTGACTTTTTCTTTCAACCTCTTTCTTTCATCTTTTCTTCTATTGTTGTTGTTCTTCTTCCAAAATTGTTGTTGTTGTACTTTTGCTTTTTGTCCTTCTTTCATCAGTAATGAAGCTGAGGTGCTGTGCAAAAGTCTTAGGCCACCTCTCATTTTGCTGTTTTTGCAGGCTTCAAATGAGCAGACCTATTTATTTCTCACCCCATTTCTTCTGATCCAAGTTCAGGATTAACCCATAAAGACCCAGTGGTTGTTCCCAAATGATTTTTTTTTCTATATTTAACATTTCTTAAGTGATTTGTCACTATTTATTACAAAGAAAATCCTCTGTATTTTGCATTTTTCCAGTGAAAATCAGGTATTTTCCTTTATCTAATGTACTGATGATGTAGATGTTCAAAAAAGGTCAGATTAAAGTTTAGGGTTATTCTATCAAAAACAGGGAAAACTGAAGAAAAAGTGACTTTTTCAGTAAAATATATCATTAACTGAACATCAAACAAGTGTCTCCATCCACTTTCATTGATCCAACTCCATGGGTTTTATTGGTAAATCAATGTTGTAGAAGATGACGGTGTTTCCATGTTCACTACGGAGCCTCTGAACATCCAAATGGGTCATATTCGATGTCCATGAAAAGATGACAAACTGTATTTTACACCAATTATTTACATGTATTGATAGGATTAGTGGATCAACAGGTATTAAACATTTTATATCAGTAGATGGCTTTGGTCGCTGGTGGATGTTTGGGTCTTTATGAGTTAAAAGCACACATAAAATCACAATTAATGGCTTCTATGAGCTAAAGTGAGCACTTTGGGTGTCCTCCATTCATGACAAAAATGTGTTTAATGAAACCTGGTGTAAGGTACTAGGAAATTCATGCAGTAAATCTCATATTGTCTGAACAAAAGAGTCAAACTCCTGTTCAGTGCAGAAGGAGGTCACGCTAAATACTTGACACTGGTTTGTAGAAGTGTTAGTTTCTACTGCTGGTCATATCTTTATACAGAGGCTGTGAATTGCATGTGTGGCTATTATAACATACTTTGCTAAAACAACAAACTTAATGGTAGTCTGAGGCTTTTGCATGGAACTGTCCTATACATATACAGGGTGGGGAAGCAAAATTTACAATATTTTGAGGCAGGGATTGAAAGACAGTGTATGACCAATTAGTTTATTGAAAGTCATGAGAATTTATTTGCCACAAGAAAATTTACATAATAGAAAATGTTTTTATTCTATGTGTCCTCCTTCTTTCTCAATAACTGCCTTCACACGCTTCCTGAAACTTGCGCAAGTGTTCCTCAAATATTGGGGTGACAACTTCTCCCATTCTTCTTTAATAGTATCTTCCAGACTTTCTCGTAATAGTTTTGCTCATAGTCATTCTCTTCTTTCCATTCTAAACAGTCTTTATGGACACTCCAACTATTTTTGAAATCTCCTTTGGTGTGACGAGTGCATTCAGCAAATCACACACTCTTTGACGTTTTCTTTCCTGATTACTCATATGGGCAGAAGTTTCTGAAAAGGTATGGATAATAGTATTAGGTATGATTATGACATCAATATATGTTTGGTTTCAAAACATTTGACGTAGTGCCTGCTGAGAAAAAACAACTAAATGTTCAGTGCAAATTTTGCTTCCCCACCCTGTATGTAGCTAGGAAATCATACTGACACATCTACATGCAGTGTGATGGACAGTAAGCAGTGAATTATACAGGAGATGACCTATTAAATCAAAATGAGGCTGAATCCTGTGAATATAAATCAACTAAAATGACTGATTTTGCATTTAGATGACATTTGTTTTTACTTAAGCCACACCCACATGACGTCTCTTGACAATGAGTTATTTGTGATGTTCAATTACTCTTCAAGGTTGGACTACACTTCTCCAAATCTAGTTTTCCTTCAGATAAAATCAGCCTGTCACAGTCTGTGTGACTGAAAACACAACCACAGTGGGTGAGTTTTGAGGAAAACAAAAGGACACATTGGATGACTTTTTTAAAGGATCGTTCCCCTTTGGAAGATAAGGTACTTTTTCACTGTTTTTTTTTTCTTTCATTTTCTCAGAGATGAAGGCAGCAATTGCATTGAAAAAACATGCTGCAATGCCAATATCTATCAACATGACCAATTTCCTGCTGATCCATAAGATGATCCAGAAGTGAGAGCATATTTTCAACTCTAAAACTGCTGTATCTGATGAACATTCAGACACAGTTTGATAATAGAACTGACGATATTGGCACTGAAACCACATCCACTCCACAACATGTACCTTTGAAATCACTGATGGTAGAGACATGAGTCCAGGTCATGGGTGGATGTTTTAACCAATAAGGAACCAGTGTTACTTTTGTGGCAGTTCCCAAATGATTTTTTTTTTCTGTATGTTTAACCATCCTTAAATGATTTGTAATTTACTGTAATATTATCTTCTGTATGTTGTGTTTTTTTCAGTGAAAATATGGTATTTTCCTACATTTAACTCACTGATCATGAAGATGTTTATAAAAGATCCAATTAAAGTTGAGGGTTATTATATCAAAAATAGAGAAAACTGCAGAAAAAGTGACTTTTTCAGTAAAATCTACCTTTAACTGAACATCAGCCAAGTGTCTCCATCCACTGCCTTTGTTTAAACTCTACAGGTTTTACTGGTGAATCAATGTTGTAGAAGATGACAGTGTTTCCACGTTCACTACGGAGCCTCTGAATGTCCAAATGGGTCATATCTGATGACCATAAAAAGACAAAAAAACTGCATTTTACACCAAAAATTTGATTTGATTGATAGGATTAATGAATTAACAGTGATGTAACTTTTTACATCAGTAAATGATTTTGGTTGCATTGGTTTTTTGGGTCTGTATGGGTTAAAGGGGTCATATGTAATATTTCTGTTTTCAAATATTATGCCATAAAATCATTACAGTGTGTAGAATATAGAGTTCTGAAGTTATGTCAAAGATGCAAATGTATTAGATTAGAGATAAGACCTGAATCTGTTCATACCAACCGTCTGGCAGATTTATGTGACCACTAGAAGGAGTAGTGAGTCACTCTGCTGGTCTCCCATGATGATGAAAACTAACATCATGTGGCCTTTAACCAAATCATCAGAAACTGACGAGATGGAATGACAACTGATAAGAAATTACTTTTATCCCTGTAAAACCTGACCCATCAAAAACTTGCCACAAAATTCAAATTTTTAAGAATTGAGATGTTTATTAGACCTTTTAACAAAATACTAGCAAAACATTTTGTCGTATAATTTTGTTTATGATACATTTTTATATGATGAGTGTTTTAATAAAGCACCCTATGCAGTCGCAGAAAAAATTATTAGACCATCAAAAGTCATCAAAAACAATGGTTATGCAATCAAGTACTAACTCCTGTGTGTATCATGTGACTAAAACAGACAGAAAAGAAAATATGGAATGCCTAAAAGCACTGTTTTTGGCAGCACAATGCCACAGCTATTGATGTAAGAACTGAAGTGATTTTGGTTATTATCAAGAAAACCATGGAAAATGGCTAAATATCAGCTTTGAAATTAAACTCTTATGAGCTATTTTTGTTGTTATCATTATATTTGTCCAAACAAATGTACCTTTACTTGTACCAGGCATTAAAATGAACAAGAAATTGAAGAAAAAAGGGTGGTCTAATATTTTTTTCAGCGAGTATATACCTACAGTATCAAATTTAATACACACATTTTTAACACTGTTTAATGTACTATAAATAATCAATTTTCAAGTAACTATGCATTGTTTTAGTATATGAAGAAAAAAAAAAAAAAAAAAAAAAAACAATATAAATGTTCTTCTCAGTGTAACTTTGTGAAAATTACCAAAGACTTTCCTGCAAAACATGTGGATGATTTAACGATAACTGCTATATGAAAAGGGCAAAAAAAATCCTTCCACTGGCTGCAGTGGGATGATAATCCACCAGGTCCACAACAGGTTTTTAAGGAAAGTATTGATCTCATTGATAAGATAAAGGTCTCAGAACCTGGTGCAGCAAATATGACACATATTGTTTAATTGGGTTAAAGTCAAAGAAAGTGACAGCAATAAAAGCTAGAAGCAATGTTGCTGTTTTCATAAAAAATGAAAAGAATGGAGTTTGATGCTGAAATGGCAGCATTTCTTCTACTTGGTTGAGTGTGATTATGAGGCTTATGAAGATATAAAGTTATTGAGTGATGTTATTATCTTTGCTAAGTTGACGGTTCAGACTAAACTGTAACAGTTCCAACTGGTTTTGAGGATTCCAAACAGATCTAACAACATAAACTGTACAGAAAACTGAGGTGAATTGTAGTTTTACTGTGGCTTTTTTCTGTCTAAAAACAGAGCTAAGCTAACAGAGCTATAATTTAAACTATCAGCTGATTCATTGCATGAGGATTATAAGCAAGTGTTATTTTGACTAACTGTCAATAATAAGCAGCTATGAGTTTTACTTTGAAAACTCAATGGTACCATAATACACATGTGTGTAAACATTGAGCTTTATGCTTTATTCAGGGAGTGTGGGGGTTTTGGTAGTCTGCTCTAGTGCACAAATTCTCCCAGCTTTTGAGAGTTTGGAATATCAATACTACATATAACCCTTTAAGGGCAAAGGATTTGATTTAGAACATGGTGGAAATGATCAATCTCTGCAATGTCTGATTTCCGAATTTCACAATAAGTTTCACAACAATAATAAAATCCTTATTGTTCACATCCAGTTAGAATTAGAATGAGTTATAAATAAATGTAGGGTACTATAAATTGTACAGTTCAATCTAGTTGTGTATTTAGGCTGAATCTCAATCTGAGGTGCACATAATGTTTAACAAAGCCAACATTTTCTGTATGCTGTTCCTATCAGCTAAAATGATTGTGCTTTTTGTGGAGCTAAAAACACATAGAAATTCTGTGGACATATTGTTTTGTGGAGCATCTATTGACAAAAATAATGGCTGAAATCATATAGTCACAACTTTCCTAACTTCTATTTTTAAGGTTTCAAACTTCAACAAAACATTCTCATTAGCATGTATCTTTCTACTGACATTCATTTCTGAAGTTGTAGATCTAAAATAATGTGAATATTTACATGATGCATCTCCAGTGTTATTTCCACATCCTGTCCTTCAGTACAACCCAGACCATGTATCATTCATGACTAGAACGTTGCTTTTATGATTCAAAAATTTTAGAAACATAACATATTCAATAGCACAAGCTGTTTGGTGTTTTCCTGAAAAGAAAGCTCATTACAGCAGCAGCCAAGCTGAGATTTACACTCTCCTGTAAGGCTGAGGTTAGGTTGCAGGTGAGCCTGAACATATTTTCTTTTCAGCATGTCACCAGCTCACATTGGCAATTTGTTGCAACCTTTCACTCAGAGGAAATCTCACCTCACAAAGCACAGAGGGTGTTTCTCACTTTTCCTTGGTATAAACTTGCAAGACAGCAAATGACATGTAAAGAAAAGAATCACACTCTGGAAGTACTGACCACACTCATCCCCCATCTGACACAAGATGCAGAAATCACAAATAATCTGCATTGGCCTCTGAAATTAGATCTTTCCAAGTTGTATATACTTTTTTTTCCTTAGCCAATCTTCCACTTCCAGCCATGTCATGCCTGCAGTTACTGCTGAAATAGTGAGGGACAAAAATAACCTTTAGTTGCATAAAAAACTAATTAAGTAATACCAAAATGTGTTTACTTGAATTCCTATGGGTCAGATAACCAAATTAGTGGTGACATTCAGTTACCTCCTCTAATAACATGTAGCTATACATAATTACTTCAAAGCAGTGAATAGTAAAGTTTTTAGATGCTATAAAAACTGAAGCAGACATCGTGTGTATTAAAGCATTGATAACCGTGACCAGCCACTGGGATTCATTAAGCAAACACAGCTGCCTTTTACTCCAAAAAAATATAGAAAACAAACCATGTACCATTTCATTTTATACCTCATTTAGCAGGCTAAGCAGATAACCCATTATTGCCTGGTGGCAGAGGACTAGGAGGCACTGCTCAGATGGTGACAGAATTAGCACAGCTAAGTGTTTCACACTCCAAAGGTCAGGAGCTTGTGGTGATTGAATATTAGCTTGTGTAGCACAAATGAAATCAATTACCCTTGTGCTTCATGAAGGGACTTGAGAATGCAGAAAGAGAGGAAGAAGACAAGTAAATCTGATAGAGAGGGACATTTACTGTTCAGCAAACTGACTGCTCCAATTCCCAGCTGTAATCAGTCACAGGGCAATCTGCACTCTCTATCCACTGGTCATTTTATTTTGTTAACGCTGCATGTCACATCCACACCAGGTTATCCTGGTTTCTTACCTCTATCCACTGTCCTCATTACACACAAACACACACTTTTTCCCTAACAAGGTTTTTTGACATGAATTTGAAAAGGTTACCATGTGTTGTGTTCATGTTGCCCTTTTGTTATGTCCTTTCCTTTCGCTGTCTGCCCTGCGCATGAAGATTACAGTATCAGCCACCAGCTCAGGAGGCCTTCTTACCTCTCAGTTCACGGTGGGGAGTCTTCACTCACTGATGCTGTTGTCTCTTTATGTTTATATTGCTGCATTAAGCTTGGATTGAAGCTACATGAGGCCCTATAGATTTTAAACCCCTTATAAATATGATTGAATGTCAGGCTACAGGCTCTACAGCGGTAGCACGCATCTAAAAAACAATGATTTGTCCATCTGAGCTGCAGGCATTTTCCCTCATTTCCCTTGTCATGATCATCATTCTCTTTCAGAGTGAGTCTACAGCCTCACATAAAGTGTTTGTTTATAGTCTGTACAGTTTGGGCTCCATGCTATTCTGTACCAACACCTGCATCACCAAATAAGATGAATAACTGAAAGTCTTGAAAGTTAGCAGTGTAAGTTTAGGCTTACTGGAAATCTTTGACTTTTGATTATGAAATTATTTGCTCATGCAATCACAGTTTACACAGCACCCCAGTTACTGTAAGTGACACATTACACCAAGCATGAAGAACAGCTTTGTGGTCCACAAACTTCTGATTCTAAACTGACTGCTCAATGCCATGTTTCTAACCACAGCTCTATAACTGTATCGTTTGCTGCCTCATGTAAAAATAGCAACAGTATATTGAGATGTAGATGTTTATTATGGGTGACATTTTCATCCACCAGCAACAGTTGGGTTTTGCACACTTCAGTGAAGATCCAAAAGATCATTTTTATGCTTATACAATGAAACCAGAACATTACAAATTGGCCAGAGCAAAACAAACACAATGTAATGTGACATGGCGCTCAGTTATATTGATTCCATGGTCTGTCAGTTACACCAGGTCCCAGTAAAGCTCCTCTAGCTGACTACAGCAGCGCAGTCCCTTTTATTATGTACTGTACATCAGAAGAAACGCCAGCCTGCATGGGTATATTGCTGACTCTTTTCGTCATGTTGATTTGTTGTGTGTGAATGAATATTTCACAGTAATTAAATGTGGCATACATGGCCACCAGCATCAGTCTGTTAGTTAGGAGACAAAAAAAAAAATGTGAGAAATAGTTGCAGTCATTATAACATAAAGCAATTCAAGTAAAGTTAAGTAAACATGTACAATCCTGTTACCATTGTGCATTCCTGCAAATCCCAGATATGTAGAGTATGAATGGAATTTGTCATAAGCAGTTTTCTAGGTGACCAAACTATTTTGGCCCAAAAACCATTTGATGAAATGTTACATAAGGTTGTGTGATTATATATTATTACTATATTATTCACAACATATATTTAACAAGTGTGCCAGGGACAACAAACCCCGCCCCTTGCACGTATTGTAGCTTATTTTGGCATAAATCCAGCTGATGTCATCATGTCTATGCATGTGCTAATGTCAGCATATCAGTTGCCTCTATATATGTGCCAAGTTTGAAGTAGATTGAAACAAAATTGATGTTTTGAAATGCCACCCATTATAAGTAAATGGAGAAATAAAAGATTTTAAAAATTCATTAAAAATTTGAACTTTGACCTACCTCTCCCAAAATGTAACTAGATCTATTCTGAGTCACTGGCAATCTATAAACCTAATTTGTTATGAATTCAACCGATAATTTTGCTGCTACAGACATACAAAATTTCACTCATTATACGTAAATGGGGGGGGGTTAAAAATTCATAAAAAATTTGAACTTTGACCTACTGTTCCAAAAATGTAATCACGTCTATTCTGGGTCACTGGCAATCTATAAACCCAATTTGGTATGAATTACACAAATAGTTTTGCTGCCAGAGTGTTAATAACAGACACACAAACAAACAAACAAAGAATAAAAAAAAAAAAAAAACGAACCACAAACAATACCCCTTGCCTCCCCTTTGGGGGGGGGCACGTAAAAATAATCATATATTTCTGATCAAACTCTGACAGAATATATTTTTAAAGATATGTAGCTCCTTGTACAATGCATCTAAATGTATTTCAACATTAAAATGTGGAACAGTGCTGCATGATTACCATCTGTTACATTAGTTACATTAGGTGGTTCTGCAGAGCCAGATTGTTTTTATGTCTGCAGGACTACATTCAAATATGCGAGGTTCCCAGAGAGTGTTTAGACAGTCAGAGGAGCCGCCACGCTGAGCTGCAGTGCCAAAGGAGACGGAGGTGGCCAAATATAGTCCCTACCCAGGAGCTCCATCCTGAGTAAGGAACAACTCACACAAACAGAAGCTTTGTAACTTTATTATGACTAACTGAAGTGAGAACTGCTTAAAGGACGCTGTAAAGACACAATATACACATATTATGTCTTTACAGCGTCCCTCAGCCTGGATCACAGTTTTATTCTGACAAAAGATATACAAATACATTTCAATTGAATTTCTGTTAATATCAATTTCAGCCAGTGTTAACACTTAAAGACCTAAAACTGCTTTTGTGGTGACTTCCAAATGAATTTTTCTCTATTTATAACAATTCCCAAGTCATTTATCACCATTTATTATAATATTATCATCTGAATTTTGCATTTATCAGTGAAAATCAGGTATTTTTACTAAGTTTAATTCATTGATCATGTAAATGTTCAGAGTAAATTTGTAAGTTGCTATATCAAAACAGAGAAAATAAAAGAAATGGGGAACTGTTCAGCAAAATACAGCGTTAAGTGAATGTGAAAACAACCGTGCACAGTTATTGTCATTTGTCAAACTCCATGGGTTTTACTGGTGAATCAGTGTTGCAGAAGATGACAGTGTTTCTACATTCACTGTGGAGCCTCTGAACGTCCAAATGGGTCATATCTGATGACCATGAAAAGATGAATAACTGCATTTTGCTTGCTTTTACTTTACTAATAAGACTAGTGGTTCAGAACTTTTAAATTTTAGATCAGAAGGTGCTTTTGGTCTTTGAAGGTTAACACAAAAAACTCATGGTTGCTACTTTTACACTTCTCACCTTATTTTCATGTCATTGAATTACACATACACACAAAATGGAATTGTTTTAACCTGTTAATGTGACTGGATATATTTCCCACTGTATGTACTGAGGTGTAGTTCATGTCTCTGCTCTTAGTTAGTTCTCTCTTTACCTGCAGGAAAAGGAGAAGTGGCAAGTGTGGATAGTCTGACAGGACTGATTTGTCAAACCATTACCCCCGATATCCGCTATAGTTGCTTTGCCAAGCGATGATACTCAGTGAAATAAACATGCATTAGCCTCAGCCCACATCCATCCACAACATTTTTCACATCCTTCATCACAATCTTAAAGCGTGTGTAAATTACTCTGAGTCAAGAAGACACAGTAGAAACCTCTGCTAAGAGTGGGATGACGTTTGGGTGTCAGCGGTATAAGGGCATTGATGAGGTGTGTGAAACACTGGAGCTGTGATAAAAGAATTAGTGTCTTCAATAAGGTGGAAAATGTGTGCATGTGTGGAAGGTGTGAATTATTTGGATGAAAGCGTTGAAAACACAGGTCTGACTCAGTCACAGAGAAGTTTTACCAAGAAACAAATAAACCATAACTTAATCAAATGATGGTGACTCACACAGAATATTATATAGTACTATATATATGTATATATACATAAATAACAGTGTAGCAGTGCGTGTTAGATTTAACCTCAATCACAGATGGATTAATACAATTCGCTCCTGTCAGCATGACTTGAACACCATGATCGTATAGAAAAAGTCACAAATACAGAAAATGTTTGCGTCTGCTTTCTGTGTGATCGGTGACTGTGACACCACAACAGTGGTTTAAGCCACAGATTGTGGACACATGTCGAGGGGCTTACTGCTGCTGTGCGTGCATGACAATGAAAAATGTCAGAACAGAATCTGCATAATCATGTTTATTTAGATACTGACACAACAGCCTGAGATTATAGAGGAGCACCACCAGAGTTACTGCAAAAAACACAAACTAAGAATAAAACTAGCAGTGGAAAATTTGTGCACTGAAAGAAAAATAAAAAGGAGAACTTAAAAAAAAAAAAAAAAAAAAAAAAACTAAACAATAAATCATTGAATTCATGGATTGCAGAACTGTCATCCTGCATAGCTATTGAAAGGCTCACATACACAGTTAAACAGAAAACTCATATCTTCCACAGGATATGGAGATCATTTCTCAAATTTTTAGAATCAAGGCCTGATATCTCATCATCATAATTTAAGTGAGACCACACCCCCCTTTTTTTATTTTTTAGTGATGTTTGATTATGTTTCAAACATACAAAAATGGATGTTGACAAGTATTCAAGTAACTATTATTCATGTTGGCTGTCAATTATTATTTTGTTATTTACTTTCTTTGCTGTTTCAAAATTCAGAGGTGGTTGGGGGGGGGTTCTGGGGGTTTATGCTCAGGGGAGATCCACACAGTGCAACCAATTCATGTCAGAAAAGGTATGTAATATGTTAGAAGTTTAAGAAGAAAAAAAAAAAAAACTAAACTAAACAACAAAGAAACAGAAACTAAAATAAACAATTGCAGCTAGAATCAGCTTCATTTTAACCTCTGGTACTAATGAATACAAATAATTTGTAATGAACAAGAATAAAACTTTATTAAACAGTAAACACTAGTTTTGTCATGTCTGGTCTTCTCATCCTACCTTTTACATCTTCTGCTAATGAAAGGTTTGTATATAAAACCTGACAAACTAGAATCAAAGCTAAAACTGAATATAACTAAACTACAACCTGTAAACTTTTAGGAATGAAAAACTAACAAAATTACAAATAAAATAAAATAAAAACAGAACTATAACTTTAACTGTAAGTCTTGTTCTTTAACATGATTAAAACATGTATTTCTGATTACCTTCAGTACTGTATGTTTCTGTGCATTTCATTTGAATTCTCCTTTGTGTGTAGACATACCTTTAGCACATGGAAGTTTATATTTAGCCTTTTTACGGGGCCTAATGAGAGCCTTGAGTATTTGGGGTTGTGTGGGTGGCAGGTTGGTGCTGTTTGTGTCGGCCTGTGTGACGTGCAGTCACAAGTCTGTGCTGACTTGATGTGTGTTGAGGTCAAGCTGTGGAATTCAGACGAGTGGGTGTGCGTGGCCAGCTGTGGTAAAACATGGACTTCCCCTCTATGGTTATGGCCAAACTGGTTACTCAGAACCGGCTGTGACTACCCTTGGCCACTGGCCCCTGAAGAGGAAAAAAGGAAAAGAAAAGACTCTAACATTTTCTGAGCAAGTCACTGTTTCCTTTCTTTTCTGGGTAAGTTTCATGGAAGGAGAGATTCAGTCATTTAAACTCCATTACACCTCAATGCAACATTATTTCCACATAATTTGTGAGGAATAATTTGACATGTAAAATTATTTTAGTATTGAGTCAACATAATTTGGTGCCAGTTTATGAAATCAGGTGTGAGATAGTGTTTTTCAGCTCTGTAGCTGAGAAAGTCACTTTAATCTAATGACGGTGAGATCACAATGTACCATCTGACTGATTGCTGGCATTCCCACCACACTCCACACTGTGACTCGGTGACTCTGCCTGGCTTTGCGACTACAGAACATGGGGGCCTAAATGTCACAGCGCCATCTTCTTCACAGAGGTGAAGCAGCGGGGGAACCTTAAGTGCTGGTGCACCCACTCAGCAAACAACACTTAATGCTTTTAGAGGACAGAATGGACTGGGGAAATTATATAAATTAAAGCATTTTAACTTTGAAACTTTGAAAGTGACATATTACATAAAAGCATTTTACCTAAACATGATGACACCAGATGTCATGCAACTTTTTTGCCTGTTTCTCAAATTGTATCTCCACATGCATCTGAAAAACAGCTCAATACTAAGTTCTTTTTCAACAGATACCATTAGATTTCACATACTTTATTGCTCTGGATCTGTAGTAGTGGTGGGTGGGGATGAACAAGATGCAGGGTGCAACACAGTATGAACAATACATCTAAAGTATCCAAAAGTGCAAGATGTGCATTAAATAAGATGGTAGATCCTCAAATGAATACAGAATAATTAAACTGAGATAATTAATCTGAACTCTTTAACCCCTGATGAGTCTGTGGTGAATGTTCTGAATGTATGTTTTATTTTACACATTTATAAAAATTCAACCTTTTGCTCAATAGTTAAAATTTCAAAACACGCTGATAGAATAGACCTTGTTCTTTCCATAGACATCTGAGCATGCTCAGTGCATCAGTCAATAAAACACAGAGCAGTGGGTGAGACCTACTCACTATAAAATTAGACAGTTAAGGCTTTTTTTTTTTTTTACATTGTTTTTCTTGTCATTTTTTGTATTTGCTGTTGTTTGCAGTGTTGTGATGATTTTCCTTTATTTTGTTTTATGTGTTTTTACCCAGTTTGGATCATGTAACTGCTTTTTGAAGTTCAACCAGGTGCCAAAAAGCAGCTGGACTGTTTTATAAAAAAAAGAGCCCCAAAACAAAAACTACTGGGCCAAAATTCAAATCCTTGTTGTTCAGTGTGCTCCAGTTCACAGTTCATGTTCAACATCCTAAATCTCTTATTTATGTACGCTGTGAATGCTTTATTTTGTAAAAACCTGTCAAACTTCAATTCCTTTCTTTGTCTTTTTCTGTTATTCCACCCTGTTTTTACCCTAAACACACAGTAAAACAAAACCACTGAAGAAAAAGAACACAAGCACATACCCACAGCAGCTTTTATGACACTGAAACAGACACAAATTCACAGCAGCACGTTTACCTGGAATAACATCTCAGGGGTTAAAGGGTTAATGTGTCAGTCAGCTGATAATCTTATTGCCATAGTGCTTGACTCAATGTACCTCATGGGACCGAAAACTGTTTCCTAGTTGGCAACCCTGTAACCGAACCACAGACCAGCTACTTAAACGGAGCCCTTCATTACCATGCAGCCAAATAGCCAAGTGGCTTTTTGCCTCAGACTTGGTTAAAGTAAAGTCACCGAGTAAAACCTAGTGGTGAAGGCGACTGCATGGAGATAAAACAGGCTGAATATGACAAAACATTCTCACCTGTGGTATTAGGAGCAGATTAACCAACTGTCTCGTGTCCTGAAAGCATCTGGGTGCGTCTTTGAAACTGGGTTCATTTTGGTATCTGGCACTTTTCCAGCTTTTTTAGACTTAATAATAAAAGAGAAATTTAGACATATTTCCCCCCAGGATGTACCTAATGATGACCTCAGATAAATGCAAAAAAAATTATACTCTTGTTCTGAGCCATCCCATAATTAATGAATTTTTAATAAAATATTGGGGCCAAAAATAGGACCGAAGTTGGGACATGAAAAACTCCCTAGGTGTCTGTGCATTTGATCTGGAAAACATGGCTTGAAATGGTCTTAAATAGCGCCACAAATAAAGACACTGTGTTAAATTTGATGATCCTAGTCTTTTTTCTAACCCAGACATGTGGGTTTTTCATGAATTGGCAGTCTCATTCCAGGTTTTGTGTGTAACCCATCGTGTCCACTTGCGTTACATACAGAACCTGCCCATTTAAACACAAATAAATTGCGAATGATTTTGCAAAAGTGGCCATTTTTGTGAAACACTCTGCCTTGTACAATTAGTTAAATTCCCAAAATGTACCTGTGAGAGAATAAAGAGATATTTTTTTAAAAATAGTAGCATGTAATTTTCGTGTCCTTTTGACCGTGTTACATGCAGATTTTTGTATTAAATATAAAATAAAATAATATAAAAATGTGTTTTATCTGAAAAATAGTCTCTCTTTTATCTCAGTAAGTATTTATTTTTTAAAACAGACCCAAAGTGCTTCCAAACTTGCTTCATAACATTAGTCTACATCTGGTTTGAATTTTTAGCCCCCTGTCCTGTTTTTAGGGACCAGTTTCATAGAAGCACCCATCTGTAGCTCACTAAAGGAGACTTGAAAACCCAGAAAAAAATCATGTAATCACATAACAACAAAAAAAATCTGATTGTTTACAGGGTGTAAAAATTGTGCCTTGTGGTAATTCTTTAAGGATGAGAATATTCACACAGAATTTAACAAAATACAGTCAAAAAAATAACTTCAGTAAATGTTGAAATACAGGACAAAGATCGAGTGGTGTATTATTATAAACACTTTTATTCAGATATAAGTAATTTAACACCATAAAAACAATGAGCTCAAATAGAAAAACATAACAAACTATATGTAAGTGAGAGAAAATGAATGATTTAATAGGAGCATAGAAACTCTGAATTATAGTCCTACATTATAAGATAATGATATACATTTTTAGTAAATCTGACTGTTAAATACAGTATATTTTTGCCTCTTTGTTGTATTTGATTTTATTACAATCAAGGATGTGAAAAATGTACCTAATATATTTTCTTCCCGTGTGTATATGGAAACAAAATGCCCCATATCCGACTGTAATTTAATGAAACTACATTAATTCTTCCCAAAATATCTAATAGTCCATTCCTTTGAAAATAAAATGATACCCATACTCCCAGTGGGATGCTCTCCTGTGATGAAAATTTACTTTGAAAAGCTGAATCAAAGCATTGCTGTTGTATTAATACTTTGTATATGTTACATGCATACTCATTTACATTCACCAGCACAGGGAGCAGCTGCTTAAAACTGTACAAAATATATATGGAAAAACAACACCTTTACCCTCAGAAACTTCCTCATGCATGTTTTATTTTAATTTCATTTGTATATGTAAAAAATACAGCAAAAGTTATATTTTCCACAACATGAAATATATTCTTTACAGTCTGTGTTGTGGTTGAAACAGCTTTAGACAGAAGCCAGTTGTTCTTATATCCAGTATGAAGTGCACATACACCGTAAAGGTCAAGAAGGATGTTTTTTATTCCAGCTATTCCTCTGAGAAGCCAAATTGGAAAAGATTTCAGGTGCATTAAATATTCTTCCTATGTATGAGAACACCTAAGATGTGTCAGGTAAGAGCTGGTACTAAAGGGAATCATTTAACCCATAAGGATCCAGTGTCACATTTGTGGCAGTTTTCCAAATTAAATTTTCTCAATATTTAACTATCCTTAAGTAATTTATTACCATTTACTACCTCCGACAAGGAACAGCAGAGGTTATGTTTTCATCTGGGTTTGTTTGTTTGTTTGTTTGTTTGTTTGTTTGTTTGTTTGTTTGTTTGTTTGTTTGTTTGTTTGTTGGGGCGGCCATGGCTCAGATGGTAGAGCGGGTTGTCTGAAGGGTTGGTGGTTCAAATCCCGCTCTGTCCTAGTCATGTGCTGTTGTGTCCTTGGGTAAGACATTTCACCCTCTTTGCCTCCAGTGCTGATACTCACACTGGTGTATGAATGCGTATGAATTTTCGGTGGTGGTCAGAGGGGCCATAGGCACGAATTGGCAGCCATGCTTCTGTCAGTGTGCCCCAGGGCAACTGTGGCTACAAATGTAGTTTACCACCACCAGAGGGAGAATGTGAGAGCGAATGAATAATGGATCCACTGTGCACTTTGAGTATGCGTTCATAGAAAAGCACTATATAAATCTAATCCATTATTATTATTATTATTATTATTATTATTATTATTATTATTATTATTATTATTATTATTGTTGTTGTTATTGTTATTGTTATTGTTAGCAAGATAACTCAAAAAGTTATGGGCAGATTTTGATGAAATTTTCAGGAAATGTTGATACTAGCACAAGGAACAAATGATAAAATTTTGGGGGTGATCGGGGAGTGGGGTGGGGCGGATTTTGATGAAATTTTCAGGAAATGTTGATACTGGCACAAGGAACAAATGATGACATTTTGAAGGTGATCGAGGGGAAGGAAGGATTTTGATGAAATTTTCAGGAAATGTTGTTACTAGCACAAGCTACAAATGATAAAATTTTGGAGGGGGTGGGGTGGGGTGGATTTTGATGAAATTTTCAGGAAATGTTGATACTGGCACAAGGAACAAATGATTAAATTTTGGTGATGGGGAGGGGGCTGATCTGCCTTGGTAGGGGTCTGCGCTCTCCAAGTACTTTTCTAGTTGTAATATTATCTTCTGTATTTTGTGTTTTTTCTGTGAAATCAAGTATTTTCCTACATTTCATTTTCTAATCATGTAGATGTTCATAAAACCTCAGAGTAAAGTTGAGGATTATAATAGCAAAAATAGAGAAAACTGAAGAAAAATCTATCACTAACTGAACATCAACCCAGTGTCTCTATCCACTGTCATCGATCCAACTCCATGGGTTTTACTGGTGAATCAATGTTTTGAAGATAACGGTGTTTCCACGTTCACTACGGAGCCTCTGAAAATCCACATGGGTCATATCTGATGACCATGAAAAAATTACCAACTGTATTTTACACCAATTATTTACATGGATTGATAGGATTGATTAATAGATGATTTTGGTCGATGGTGGATGTTTAGGTCTTTATGGGTTAAACAGACATAGAGGACGGGAGAGGGTTTGAGAAACTAGAGGGTTAACATGGAGGAACTCCAATGTGGCACAGAGAGAACACATGAGCCAGATAAAGTAAATAGAAAGCAGCCCAGTGAGGAGAGGCAGACAGAGTGGTGGGAGAGACCAGATGGTGGGGTAATACTGCTCTGCTCTCATTACTTCTCCTTCCCTGACATTATTGTTTGGGAAATGGATATTACAGCAGACATAATAGCCTTTATCGGCAATTTTCCCCTGTATAATTCCCTCGGTTCTGCTCCTTCAAAGGCAGATGAAACACTCACCGGATGGGGGTAGATTTTTAGTACTTTAGAAAAGAGACCTACTGCACCGACATGGACAACACGCCGTTTATTTCAGCCCGCCCTGCTGCAATGCATACAAAATCAATAGAGTAGTCTAAAAATCCATGAGGGGTAAAACGCTTCCAATAAGTTCCCATCTGGCTCTATTTTTTACCGGGTTGTTTTGTGCCATAAATACAAATCCTACAAGGCTCTATAAGCCATCAGCCAGAGTGAAGTGTTTTTCATCTAAGAGGAAGTTATATTATTGTTTTATCTTTGCATCACAAGTTCCATCTCAACTGCGGTGTGGATATCTGCCATTACATATGCATGTAAACAACTGCCGGTAATAGCATAGGCCACAACTATTATTTTCCAAGCAGTAAACCTAACAATAGATAATCTTCTAAATGAAATGCGTGGCCCTACAAAGACAACCGGGCCTCTTTCTGAACAGACCAATGAATATGTATAATTTACGACAGCAATGAGTTTTTGAGGAGGATGATAGGCTTGGTAATTCTTTCATCAGCAGATTGGTAGGACCAGAACCATGCTGGAGGCCTAATTGGAATAATTTAACTGCTTACTTTGAAGTGTAAAATATGTGTGCCAGAGAAGAGGTTCCTGAAAGGTCAGCGCTAGAGGCAGTACACGTTGGTGCTTTGAGCAGCAGAATGGCACACCGAGATGATGTCATCATCTGGTTTTCACTTTGATTACCTTCAGTTCAGAGTCAAAGCCCAGTGCATTTCATCCACTAATAATCAGAAGAAACTACTGTATTTTTTGTCAATCAGTACTCGATTGCTGACCGACCTAACGCAATATCTGACACCTGTTTATTTATATCGAAACCTAATGTACAGGGTGGGGAAGCAAAATTTACAACGAACATTTAGTTGTTTTTTCTCAGCAGGCACTACGTCAATTGTTTTGAAACCAAACATATATTGATGTCATAATCATACCTGTAGCAATAGTAAGCCAAATTATTTTTAAACATAGAGCGTTGGTCTCTAGATTAATTCAATTACAGATTTATAGTTGAAGATGCCTGCATCTGACTATTGAACCTTAAACGTAAATTAACCCAAACAATAATTTGGAAATCTTGCATAGGTTGATAGAACTTTGTGACGGGACAGTGAACCCATGTGTGAATAATAGTACACAAAGCACAACTGAGGCAATGGATTTATATACATATAAATACTTTATTAACTAAACTAAGACACACAAATAACATAAAGACAAGAGACAAATACAACCAAAGGAGCAGGAGATTATGGACAGGAGAATATGTAAATTAAGTTGGCAGATAGCTATATTCAAGAGATTATAATGTTAGTGAGGTTACGTTGAGGTAAACCTACTTAACTTGGAATAACACCAACTCAGATAAATCAGGAGCAAGTTTTCTTACAAGTTGTTGCGGTGCGGATGCAGCAACTGGCACGGCCTTGACGGCGGATGGATGAAGTCTTCTGACGTAGTTCGAAGCAGGAACAGGCTGTGAAGCGACGTGCTTGCGCTGGAGGCCTGAAGGTCTGAAGCTCTGAAGTTCTGAAGTTCTGCTGGCTGGAGGAGGTTCACAGCTGGCTCTGGCGGCTGGTTCTGGAAAGCTCGCCAGGAGAAGATGGAACAGCTCTGAGAGCCAAGGAGATGGTCAAGACTCCTTGGAGAAAGCTCTTTGTTCTTAGGTGAGAGCTCAGAAGAGGTGGAGAAAGCTCTTCTCTGTGAGAGCCTGGGAGAGGTGGAAAAGACTCCCGAGATGGAAAAGACTCCTGAGATGGAAAAAACTCCCCGGAGAAGTTGGTTTCATTCATTTTTATAGTTCTGTCCAAAAACCAGCTTGCCACGCCTTCCTCGTGCATATAGATGAGTTATCGATGCCTTGGGGCGTTGCCTTCTTTGTCTGTTTTCGGCGGGAAAACGCCTCCTCGTGAATATTCAAAAATATCACGTTTCTCTTCCCTCTTGGGAAGACAGAGGGGGAGAGGACTGTGGCTTAGCCTTGTAAGAAAACTTTGCATCCTCAAATAAGATCCTCTTAAACTTTATACATCACCTGTAACCTCACTTAAGCATCAGTAAAATAATAGCATGATTATTCAGACATGCTATAAGCAGTGATACTCTTACTTTCACATAATTTACCGTGAACATGATCAGGACACACATATGTGAAACCACAGGTCAGGCAAATGGCTTAAGTATTACATGCATACAAGAGTTAACGTGCTGAGTTAATCAACATTAACACATAATGTAATACATTATTTACATGGCACATAGAGTGATTTTATCATTCAGTCCTTTGTTCGTTTCTGGGTTCATCTTCACCTCTGGATAAGCAAGAATAATAGGACACAGATGTTGAGAGGCAAAAGGTCAGCTTAGTGTCAAAACCGAGTCCATTAGGCTCATTCTTTAAGATCATCTGTCTGCGTAAATGTCATTTGCAAAGGATGTCCCAGTACTGACCTGGTGACGGACCAATCAGCATGGTTGTTCAGGAATTTGGTTTGACACGGAGAGGAAGATAATATAATTTATACTTCTGTTTTTTGAGTCTGTTCACTCACTCCACCGTCATCCGGCTACATCCCCCCTTTTCGACACGATGGTCCAGCGTTCGTGGAGTGTCGTGGCGAAGTCCAAAGTCTGACGGGAGTTGAGGTGAACAGGTGCACTTGGGTCCAGATGTAGTGGAGACAGGAAGGGTCGATGCAGATGCACCATGGGGCAGGAGCACCTGAAACAGTGGAAAACAGACACCACAGGACAGGAGCAGGTGTCCTCTGAGACGGCAGGAACCAGGATTCCGGTGAGCCAGGAACTGGTGGATCTGGAACCGCAGCACACTCGACAACCATGCTTCTGACAGTACCTGAGTTGGTGTGTTTTCCTGTACTATTGGTACATAATTCTGGACGTTTGAATTAGTGCGTTAGTGTCACAGACACAGACAGGAAGAAAAACATACACCTTCGGTGACAGAACACACACACTCTAATTTACCTAAGTAATTAGTAATGTCAGAGAAAGCAAAAAAAAAACAAAGGTGTCTAGATTGGACACGCGAGGGTAAAATTTAGCATAAGGAACAGAGGTTTGGTTAAAACATAGAAACATAGGTTAAACTGTGAGCATTATTTTCTCTGTTCCATGACTTAATTATCTGATTTATACACGATTGTCTTCTAAGTCAAAAATATCATGGACTGGTTTCCTCGCGGCTGGGGACTCGGATGTCCCTGTCGTTTTACGGCAGAAGATTCGGGGGTACCGTAATTTGAACTTGGTTATGCTTTGTTTAAGTTGATAGGTTTTCTTACGATGAAGGTAAGTTAATTTGAAGGACAGTAAATATCCTAGGCTGATGAGCATGTGAGAGGAGTTTCTGATATGTTAGTATCAGTATTAATTACATGCAGGGTAGCGTCTACGGTGGTAAGGTCAATGGTCTGAGTTCCCTCGGACTAAAGCTGTTGTTGAAATTTTGGGTCCACTTTGAATTTATATTGACTGAAGAATTGGGACACTTCAACTTTGTTCTCATAAGCTTCAGATGGTATATGATACCTGGGCGGAGCTTCAGCTCTACACCGAGCATTATCTGACATGGGTTTTTAAACCGCAAATCCCCTCCGTAACATCTCTAATGAACGGCTTGCTGGGGCACAGATAATGAATGTCTCTTGTCAGAGTACACATATGTAGGTTAGGAGCCAAACACGGCTAAGGTTGCTATCGTGGTATGCAACCACCGATGGGATATTAATCCACACATAGGTGTCTTTCCTGCCAAGTGCCAACATTTACCACATCTTTTAAGCGATAAATGTTGCGGAAATTGATGAGAGGCAGGGTGACTAAAAAGTCTACTTCATGGAACTCAGGGTTAACATATAACACCGTAGCGCTAACAAGAGAGTAAGCCAAGTGGGCTTGGATAGGAATGATTGAACCAGATAGGGCATTTTTCAAAATACCCTCGACCATGTAGAGAGGTACTAGGTAAGGGGAAGTTCTTCCCATAGCTAGACCATCTACTGAAAAGCTGATTTCACGCAGCATGTCATTCATGAGCATGGCGATGATCTGCGTGTGAGCGTAGTAATTTTGTACTACGGAAAGAAAAGCATCCACAGTGCGCCTGGTTTGATTAAGGGTTACACTGTGGGTGTTAACCAGATAGATAGTGCCTCTAAGGGTTTTGCTTAGTCTTAATGATTAATAGTTTGTTTTAGCATGCCTTGGCGGATGAGTGGAATTACGGCTTGTAATTCAGTTGTTTGTTATTTAACAGTGTTAAGGCTAACAGCATTAACAGTTGACGTGCCAATGATAAACAGGAAGCCTAAGGCAGCGGTAGCACCATCGTTCTCTGAGGGCACAATACAGAGCACGATTAATTTTGTAAGTGGGTTACGAGTTACCATTGGTTGAGGCTAACTCTGTAACGAACATTTTATGAGAACCTGAATCATAATTGTATTAGGATTGGTTTTAAGCTGTCATAGATTTTGTGTAAGGGAGAAAAAAACTGACAGTTTACATGATACAGGTTGTTTTGGATGAGATTAGCTTCACCCCCCTTTAGTTACACTGACTAGTTTCGTCGAGTCGTTATGTCTTTTGATTTGGTTTTGGTCATATGCCACCACATCGTTGTGTATGTGTGGCCAGTAAACGATCCGCCGCAGGGCGTCGGATGTTGTTTTGACACCTCGGTGTTTCACGCAAGGTGCGTCATGAGCATATGCTACCATTACCCCCCTTTGGCTACGAGGAACCACGGACCGAGAAGGGGTGTGGTTGTCGGAGACACACACGAGCTGGTCTTTGACCAGACGCAGCTTGTGGTGAAGCGACATGAGGTCGTCGAGGTCAGGGTCAGATGTCAGATAGTCAGGTGAACTCGGATTGGCCGTAGCATCAGAGAGTCACCGGATGACGTCTGAAAGGGTGGGTTGGGAGGGAGGTTATGAGTCATGAAATTGTCATAGCTAGGCCAGGGGTGCGTGAATGGCCCTGGACCTTTTTTTGGTGGACCAAAATCAAAGTTGCTTTGGAAGCATCAAGAAGAGGCGTGGCCTCTAAGGACAACCCAAGACTGCAAAAGTCTGGCGAGGGTTGGAAAAAAGGCATGAAAATGCGGTGCCACCCGGCATGAGTGAATGTCGAGCCGGATGGGAATGTTTTAGTTGATGCTGGAGCAATAGCATAATCTTCACTTATGATACCGTATGTGTCAGGGACTGGTTAGCCTGACATCAGGTTTTTTGGGTCTAGGGGGCATGCATGGAGTTTAGCCCCTGTAAAGGACCAAGGTGAGATGGCTTCATTGAAGATTCAAGCTGCACACGCCTCTGGCGGTGCTAAAGTTAGGAGACTCAGTGTGTAATGGAAAACGGAACGACTTAGGGATTCGCTAGAGGTCGTTTTGTTTCCGTTGAAGGGTCTCAAAGAAAGCAGAACTGATGGCTTGACTTGTCAGCCTAAAGTGTGAGGACAGTGTCCTCAGTTGTGACATTTTGAAGTAGGACTCCCCCCTTCGACCAGTGGATCATCTGGTGAATGGTGGGGGTGACAGATTAATTTGGTTCAGGGTGTAACCCTGAACCGAAAACTGTGAAGACGAAAGTGCTGGGAGAGGTCGTCGGACCTGTGCCCAGATTTGGAACCGTTGATAAACGATCAATGGCTCAAAACAGTTTAGTAGGTCTTGGCCTATAAGAAGTGGAATTAACTCCACAGAGAATATGTAGACTGGATGGACCAGTTGCATGGGACCGATGGTCCAATGTAGTAAAACCACTGAATTTAAGAAAGTGGCGTGAGGGAGAAAATTTGTTCCCAAAGAATAGCGTTGCAAGTGCAATGTGCAACCAGCTTCCTGAGTCAAGGTTTGAAGCTGAAGGAATAATGTACTTGACATGACTGAAACGTCTACTGCGGTGTCAACCAAGGCTTCATAGGTTAACATACTTGGCAGTGAATGCGCCAAGAAGTTGTTGAAAAGAAGGACGATTATTAATGGCAGAAATGCCAATGCAGGTAGGTGAAGTGTTGGGGTTTTCCCAAACTACCAAGACAGTAATGTCGGGCACCGACAAAAGGCTGTCAATTAATGTTGTGTTGGTCTAGAGTAGTCATTGCGTGAGTCATTTGTCTGGGCCATGCCTAGTCATAATGATGGCTTCGGCCTTGTTTGTCATAGCCATGGTCACGGAAGAATTGGGCAAGTACACTGAATAGTTTCTCGTTTTCCGTGGGGGAAACGCCTGGAGTAGTTGATTTCGTCCAAGGTTTCTCCGTGGGAGAGACTTTGTTTCTCTCTTTGTCAGGTCGGTTAAAAGAATTTGGGTAGTCCCGACGCTGGTTAGTCTGTTGTTTTGACCGTGGTTGTAACCTTGGTTGGTTGTCTCGATACGGTCCGTTCTGAAATGGCCGTCTTTGGTCAGACGGAAAAGAAGTCTGTCCCTTGTTTTTGGGGAAAGGTCTGGACTCCGGTCGTTGACCGTCATCTGGATATGTTTGTGGACCCCCCTTAGGCTCTATGGTTGCATGGCGGGTCAAGTTAAACACAGCCAGATCGGAAGGTCGGTGAGCGGACTTTTTCAGTTTAGCAAAACCTTTGGCCGCTAAGTCACGTAGTTGTGAGCTGTTTAGCGTTTTGGGACAGGCCGCTACACCTAATTGATGGCTTGTGTTTGGATGGAGGTTCTCTACAAACAAGGCTTTAAAGCTTGGGTCTTCCTCCATTTCAGGCTCATTGCGAGCTCCAAAATATGCTTTCCTCAAACGTGCATAATACACTTGAGGAGGTTCTTGTCTGCCCTGTTTAATGGCAATAGCTGCAGATAAGCCAGTAGCTGCCACTGGGTCTTCAAACTCCCTCGTCAAGGCTTGACAGAGGGCTTGGAAGTTTGACTGGACATGGGCAGGCTGGCGGTCTATGAAATTCTTCACTTCGCGACTAGATGTGATTTTAATTAAGTAAATTTTGTCTTGTAGTGTCGCATTTGGGTACCTTTCAAGGTGGAAATCAATGTCTTTTAAGTATGCAGCTGTATCGTGAGACCCATTGGGTTTGGGTTCAAAGTGCGAGATATTGCGAGCAATTTTGTCCAAGTCTTTTACAGACATGCTGGACTGAGGCTTGGGCTCGCTGAGAACACTGACCCCTTGTGGAGTCGTGCTCGTGGGCGCATATGCGGCCTGGACCGTGGGGTTGACGGTCACATGTAAGGAAGGCGGGGCTTCCCAGGAAGGTCCCGGTTGGGACGGCCTACTAGGCTTGATTGTTTCAAGTGAGTCCACTAAAACTGGACTAGGAGGGCTCCTAAGAGGAGTGTGGCTAGATTCTTCTAGCTTTAGCTGGCGGACTAATAGAAGCTCTTTTTGAGTTTTATTTAACTCGTCTGCTTGTTGTTGGTTTTGTTGTTGCAGCTGATTGATGCTATCTTGAGCTGCTAACAACTGGGATTTGAGACTTACTATTTGGCTCAAATCTTGGGTTCGCTCTTGGTGGAATTGATTCACTTTATCATCAAGTTTTTGGATTTTAATGTGAGCTTGTTCCAGTAGGGAGTTTGCTCTGTTGTGGTCCAGTTGGAGTTTAAGAAACTCTTCTAAGGGAGGTCGCGCAGCGACGTCAGCTAAGGTTATTTCTAGCTTGTCTATTTTTAAAGTGGCTGCTTGTAGTTCTACATCCTTGTCGAGGATGGCTTTCTGATTTGCTTTAAAAGTTGCTATTAGTTTATGGATTTCTCTGCTGGTTGCAGTACCATGTAGGGAAGGAGTGAAACTCCTTAAGTCTGGTTCAGGCTGGGCAGAGGAAGGTCTTACTTCTTCTCCAGGCAGCTGACCTGACAGATATCTCAGTCGTGACTCAGCGTTGGTGCGCTGAGCTTGGACGTCGAGCAGTTGTGCTTCCACTTTTTGGAGACGCTCAGTTACTTGAGTTAGCTGAGCTTTCAGTTGAGTTTGGTTGCTTTGTTCAGTGATTAGCTGTGCTTTCACTCGATCATAATCTTGGTCTATGATCTTTAATTGGGTAACCACATTGAAAAACATAGGCAGGAAATCTTCAGTTAGGGTACTGATGACTTGGGTCAAAGTACCAATATTGCCATACTGGCTTGGACTCTCGGCGTATTTTGCCATTTTGAGAATTGAAGACTTATTTGATTTTATTATTTGCTGGACGGCTTTGGGAAGTATAAGTAGTTAATGCGAAAAGGAAAAAACAATAAAACAAAAGAATAAAAAGTTTTTAAAAAATTAATTTTTTTTTATATGAAAAAAAAAAAATTCCTTTTATAAAATAACTACTTATAAATTATTGTTGTACTTAAAGTACTTCTTTATAAAAACGTATTATTGCTAATCTAAACCTTTGTCTCAGTTGGTTTTATTTTGGGATTTAGATTTTAATTGTAATTAAGCTTAATTTAATTAAGCTATTGTTGTAAGCCCTATAAAATATGATTAAAATTGAGAATGTTAAATAGTTGTTAACGAATTTGTAAATATAAAGGTGAAAGCACACAAAAGTCCAAATTGTTTTGATTTTGAATTTAAAAGAAAATTGTGTAAATTTGTAAAAAGTTAATTAATTAATGAATCAATTAATTAATTAATTTCGTTTAAATGTTGATTAAAGAGATTAAATGCATTAAGTTGCAATTCATTAATGATTGTTAATCTGTTTGGCTCACTGCAGACTGTCGTTTATTTTTGTAATTCCACTTGGCGAACACTAGGGGCGCTGTTAAGTTATGACCACAGAGAAGAGTTTTGGCTACTTGGTTAGCCACAGGAAGTTAGCCTTACTGGGGTTCCAGAGGCTTTGCCCCAACCAAGATGGCGGGGGTACGTCACCGGAAATGACGAGGCTCTATGTCAGCGATTACGTCACTAACAAAGATGGCGGCTTACGCCCAACAAAGTTTACGCTAACGCTGTTAGCTTCAACAAACACGTTTGAAACAGTGTTTAACAATGCACAAAAGTACGGTCGGTGTCTCGACACGTTACTTTACCACTCAGCACACACGTGCACGCCCTGTCTTGTGCCGCGGACACAAAAACACGCGTTTTACACGCACAACAAAGGAGTAGCTCGAGGCTACCAGTTAGCAAGAGCTAAAAACAAACCCTACTTTACTTCAGGCTTTACAAAGGAATCTCACAGTTTGTACAACTATTCCAACACTAGTATACAGTGACTGGGATTCGTTCCGACGCAGTATTTAACGTGCGCGGATATTTTTAATCAACCTCCGTTGTGTTGGACAACGTTTGAAACTTTCCGGTTAGCTACTCCGAAAGTTCAAAAGGGTTATGTCAAAAGTTAGTTTCCGACTAGAATTCGTAGTCTAGATTAACTTTTGACTTCAAGGCTTTTAACAGATGTGATGCGGAGAAATTCGTCCGCCACCACGCATGCAAAAACAAACAGCAGCTTGTTCTCTTGAGATACAAGCTTTTACACACACGGTCAGAGCCGTGAATATGCCGACATATAATTAGCTAACGTTAACTCCGGCTAGAATTCGTAGCACGGGCTAACTCAGACTTCAGGATCCTTTATACACATACGGTACAGAGAATTCGTCTGTTACCCAGTGTAATGCAAAAACAAACAGTAGCTTGTTCCCTTAAGATACAAGCTATTACACACACGGTCAGAGCCGTGAATAGGTCGACACACAATTATCTTACGTTAACTCCGGCTAGAGTTCGTAGCACGGGCTAACTCAAACTTCAGGATCCTTTATACACATACGGTACAGAGAATTCGTCTGTTACCTAGTGTAATGCAAAACAAATAGCAGCTTTTCAGCAAAGGCACAAGCGCTATCACACACACAGTCGGAGCCGTGGGTAGGTCAACACACTTATTTAAACTCCGGTTACAACCGGGGCGTTACAAACTTCGTAAAATGAGTTACAGATCTGTTTAGCTGTTTAGAAGTGTGTATCAGCTGTTCAGTAGCCTAGCAACGGCACCTCAAACAAAGAACCACGTGGTCGGAGCACACGCACACACACAGCAGCTTCAGAGAGAGAGAGGGAGGAGAGCGGCTTCGAACGATCGTCAGAGAAAACAACAATAAACCTTAATACTTGTGTACTGTTTTTCACCACAGGTTATGAATTGTCAGCCCACCCAGGGACGCCAAAAATGTAGCAATAGTAAGCCAAATTATTTTTAAACATAGAGCGTTGGTCTCTAGATTAATTCAATTACAGATTTATAGTTGAAGATGCCTGCATCTGACTATTGAACCTTAAACGTAAATTAACCCAAACAATAATTTGGAAATCTTGCATAGGTTGATAGAACTTTGTGACGGGACAGTGAACCCATGTGTGAATAATAGTACACAAAGCACAACTGAGGCAATGGATTTATATACATATAAATACTTTATTAACTAAACTAAGACACACAAATAACATAAAGACAAGAGACAAATACAACCAAAGGAGCAGGAGATTATGGACAGGAGAATATGTAAATTAAGTTGGCAGATAGCTATATTCAAGAGATTATAATGTTAGTGAGGTTACGTTGAGGTAAACCTACTTAACTTGGAATAACACCAACTCAGATAAATCAGGAGCAAGTTTTCTTACAAGTTGTTGCGGTGCGGATGCAGCAACTGGCACGGCCTTGACGGCGGATGGATGAAGTCTTCTGACGTAGTTCGAAGCAGGAACAGGCTGTGAAGCGACGTGCTTGCGCTGGAGGCCTGAAGGTCTGAAGCTCTGAAGTTCTGAAGTTCTGCTGGCTGGAGGAGGTTCACAGCTGGCTCTGGCGGCTGGTTCTGGAAAGCTCGCCAGGAGAAGATGGAACAGCTCTGAGAGCCAAGGAGATGGTCAAGACTCCTTGGAGAAAGCTCTTTGTTCTTAGGTGAGAGCTCAGAAGAGGTGGAGAAAGCTCTTCTCTGTGAGAGCCTGGGAGAGGTGGAAAAGACTCCCGAGATGGAAAAGACTCCTGAGATGGAAAAAACTCCCCGGAGAAGTTGGTTTCATTCATTTTTATAGTTCTGTCCAAAAACCAGCTTGCCACGCCTTCCTCGTGCATATAGATGAGTTATCGATGCCTTGGGGCGTTGCCTTCTTTGTCTGTTTTCGGCGGGAAAACGCCTCCTCGTGAATATTCAAAAATATCACGTTTCTCTTCCCTCTTGGGAAGACAGAGGGGGAGAGGACTGTGGCTTAGCCTTGTAAGAAAACTTTGCATCCTCAAATAAGATCCTCTTAAACTTTATACATCACCTGTAACCTCACTTAAGCATCAGTAAAATAATAGCATGATTATTCAGACATGCTATAAGCAGTGATACTCTTACTTTCACATAATTACCGTGAACATGATCAGGACACACATATGTGAAACCACAGGTCAGGCAAATGGCTTAAGTATTACATGCATACAAGAGTTAACGTGCTGAGTTAATCAACATTAACACATAATGTAATACATTATTTACATGGCACATAGAGTGATTTTATCATTCAGTCCTTTGTTCGTTTCTGGGTTCATCTTCACCTCTGGATAAGCAAGAATAATAGGACACAGATGTTGAGAGGCAAAAGGTCAGCTTAGTGTCAAAACCGAGTCCATTAGGCTCATTCTTTAAGATCATCTGTCTGCGTAAATGTCATTTGCAAAGGATGTCCCAGTACTGACCTGGTGACGGACCAATCAGCATGGTTGTTCAGGAATTTGGTTTGACACGGAGAGGAAGATAATATAATTTATACTTCTGTTTTTTGAGTCTGTTCACTCACTCCACCGTCATCCGGCTACATACCTAACACTATTATCCATACCTTTTCAGAAACTTTTGCCCATATGAGTAATCAGGAAAGCAAACGTCAAAGAGTGTGTGATTTGCTGAATGTACTCGTCACACCAAAGGAGATTTCAAAAATAGTTGGAGTGTCCATAAAGACTGTTTATAATGGAAAGAAGAGAATGACTATGAGCAAAACTATTACGAGAAAGTCTGGAAGATACTATTAAAGAAGAATGGGAGAAGTTGTCACCCGAATATTTGAGGAACACTTGCGCAAGTTTCAGGAAGCGTGTGAAGGCAGTTATTGAGAAAGAAGGAGGACACATAGAATAAAAACATTTTCTATGATGTCAATTTTTTTGTGGCAAATAAATTCTCATGACTTTCAATAAACTAATTGGTCATACACTGTCTTTCAATCCCTGTCTCAAAATATTGTAAATTTTGCTTCCCCACCCTGTATCTGTTGTTAACTGCAGAAAAAATAGACTAAACCGACCTTCCCAAATATATACTGAGACTTGTGGCTGCAAAACAACAATTGCAAAAGCAAACTTAGATGTGCAAATGTGTGCAGAGATAATAATCCCCAGGACACATATTTATTTCAATCTCTGTGTGCCTATTCATGATTTAACAGATCGCAACTGGAAAATCATACACTGACAGGCAGGGTGGCACCAAAGTAACTTACTGTATAGGGCACCCGGCTGGGGTTGAGTCAATCTGAGGTGTTATATTTGTTGAATTACATAATAAAATGTATAATGCAATACATGTTTATAGTTTACTAGTTTATGTGCAAACGTATCTCATGCGATATAACAGATATTTCATACTATATGGAATTCTTGAAAATCCATTGTAATTTTGCTGAATCTGTCACATATGAATCTGGTATTGTATGGGTTACATTCCAGATATCATAAAAATTTGAGTAAGAAGTCAGATTTTTCAATATTTTCTCCATAAACTTTTATACTATTGGATCTTTCCAGACACTATTTTGATCGATTGTTGTAAAAAAATGTACTTTGCTTATTTCTTTAAGTAAATTTTCACATCCAGATAAGAATTGTGCTCAGTAAAGACACAAGAGCGCAAATATGAAACTATACTTTACAAATCTTTCCACACTATCTATGCAATATATAAAAACATTTCCAGTTGTTTTGGGGTTTTTTTGGAATATAAATTGTAATTTTAATTTAATAGTTGAATAATTTAATTGCATTCTGGGACTTATGCACATGGATTCTACTAATACTCAGCCCAATTCTGCCAGTACTTGTTATGATATTTCAATAAAAGTTTAAAATTCAGTTACATATAATGTGTGCTGAAACACAGGACCAAGAAACTTTCTGAACTATTTATTAATTTGTCACAATTAAAGATGGCAGATGCATGGATGAATAGATTTTTTTTTTTTTTTTTTTTTTTTTTTTTTTTTATGTTAAAAAAATATATATATATATATGAAAATGCATGTGGGCTGAATGAATTCATTTGAAGAACAAATTTAGATGTCAACACCAGTAAAGAGTTGAATGAATAGTCTATGAAGCTGAAGTTATATCAACATTTAACTGCAGTTACTATTATGCCTGTGTCTTCAGGGCAAAAAACAAAACAGTGTTGTATGACAGCAGTAGAAAAGACAACAGCAAACATATTCATTCACTATTAGGAGATAAAAATAGTAAAAACAGCTAAGGTTCACCAGAAAGTCCCCTCATTAAATCAGTTAATGATTCACTTTCTTCTTGGAACAATGGTTTAGAGGGATGAAAGAGTTGTGTAATATCCTTAATACATGACAGGTTGTGTATTTAAAGGTGCTATGTATAGTATTTTTGCTTTAAAATGTTCAAAAATGACTTACAATTATCATTACAGTGTTTAGAATACAGTTAGAAAAGACTACTGACATTATGCCTAAGACATCAGTGTATTATATTTACAGAGATATTAACGGAATTTATTCTTAGCCATGACATGTCACCGTGAATGTATGCAACCACTAGGGGGAGTAGTGAGTTACTGTAGCCTTGAGTTGGTCACCCAAGTTGAATACCACTGTTAGAAGTGTTAGAACATGGTGAGTTGAAGAATTGGTAAGAAACAACTTTCAGACTGAAAAAAAGTGGGGAATAAAATTAAAAATCAAGCATTGTTGGACACAGCTCTAAGTAATGACTGGCAAAAAAAAAAAAAAAATCACTTAAACTGAATCCCACATGACTGGAGAAACACTTTTATAGTAATAGCATTAAATAGAATTTTTTTTTTTTTTTTTTTTTTGGGGGGGGGGGGGGGCAAGAAAGATCTCCAAATCAATGACTGCAATTTTGCAATCTAAGCATTTTTTAAAAATTATTTTCAAAAGTAAAACCTTGATTAATTGAATTATTTAGATATTTTGCCTGTGTAAAAGAATGAAGTTTGATGCTAAATTCACAACACGTATTCACCAGCTGTGAGTTATGACGATTTAAAGTTACCATGTTAAGTTGTTTTCTTCTGTAAGTTTATTGTTGATCCTCGGATCAACAGCAAATGTTGGACGTTTCTAAATAAATCTTTAGTGCAGCTATTGACAACACAAACCGTAGATGAAACAGAGGTGAATTATGGATGTACTGTGGTTGTTTTTTGTCTAAAAACAGAGCTCAGCTCACAGAGCCATAATGTAACAGTGAATGTTTTCTGGTACATGATTTATGTTGCTGATAGTTTGGAATATCAATACAAAACCAGAGTCAATTTAGGATCTACCAAAACGCATAAAATTATGTGGCATACGTAAAAAAAAATGAGTATTCTGCAACTATGTCTGCATCATTAGAAATTTATTTATTTATTTATTCATAACATGCAAAGAAACAAAATAAAACTACAAAAGCACTCGGTCGGACAGCGCAGACCTTCGCCAAGGTAGATCAGTGCCCCCCCACCGATCACCACCAAAATTCAATCATTTGTTTCTTGTGCCAGTATCAACATTTGCTGAAATTTTCATCCAAATTTGTCCATAACTTTTTGAGTTATCTTGCACACGGACAGACAGACAGACAGACAAACCAACGCTGGCAAAAACATAACCTCCGTGGCGGAGGTAACAAAAACAAAATAGCATTTAAATGAACAGAATCTGTCTTCAAGTACAAACTATTCTAAATTTGCATTGTCGAAAAGGAGTAGGATGAAGTATAAACTTGTTTGATCCTACCCCTCAAATACTTTTACATTAAATACATCTTTATCGGTAACTTCATTCATGGATCAAGCTATATGTTCTTCTTAATTTAGCATTCAACCTACATCTACTACTTAATGCAGTAATTGAATTATGCACAACAATATAATCCTGGCAGTACATTCATACAGACATCAACAATGTTCTTCAATTGTTACAGTACATTTATCAATACAACATGATCCAAAAACAGCCCTCATTGTCATTATTAAATACTGTACCTCGAAAGAATCACTTATATATATTTTTAAACTGAATTATATTTGATATTTGTTTTATTTCCACACAAAAATGCACTGAAAAGTAGATGTATATAATATGATACAGGCTGGTCCTGATGTGTGTTTTCAAAAAGCCATTTCCACACTGTCCTTCAGCAAGTATTGAAATGCAGGTAACACTGCCTTTAAGATGTTCAAAGTGTTCTTCTGCTGCATATCTGCAGTAAAAGAGAGCTGAATTCCAGTTATTCCAGGTATTGTCATCAGTGGAATCTACATTTCTTAGTTCACTGTGAACATTTGGAACAATTAGAGTGTGTGTTCATGTACGTTCATTAGTTAGTCCTTCTATTCTCTATTTCAGATGTAGAAGCTATTGCAAATGTTTTGAACAAGTGCTGTAATAAATGAAAAAGTACATTTATCCAGCCCTAGTTTTTTCCTACTGCCTTCTATTCACCAGCTGTGGAGTTTTTATTTTAATGTGTGTGTTTGTGGATTAGAAAATACAGCTTGTTAACTAGAGGAAATGGAGATAACTCATTGACTTAAGACAACTGTACTGAAATACACTGAGATGATGATGTTTGATAATGTAAATGTGAAGCAGCTTTATCTAAAATCTAACACAGCCTTAAACCTAATATTAATACATAACCTTAAATTAGTGCTGTCAAATGATTAAAATTTTTAATCAGATTAATCACAGGGTTGCAGTGAATTCATTTCAGTTAATCACAATTAAATATCATTCATTTCGTATTCGTATTTGTTTTGCATCTTGTGACATATTTATTTGCTTATTTTGGTCTGGTATCATAATTGTTCTGCATCATTTCATCAGGTATACATTTACCTATGTTTTGTTTGTTTTGTACTTCCTGGACATGTAGTTTTGCACTGGGTTTTGTATTCATTTTGTATTATCCTTGGATGTATTTTGTCTGGTTTGTCTGACTTTATACAATATGATTTTATAGCTAGTTATGTATCGCTAACCATTAAGGCTATGATTATTTAGAAAGCAGGGGCGATTTCTCAAAGACTGCAAGGGAAGCTCTGCTTCCCCTAAAATTACGAATATTAAATGGTCAGATATGTACGGTTGTGTTGACATTTCATTGACTACAAATGTGTTAGAATATGTTCATCTCAAAGACGAGTTCGTTCAGAATCAGCTTTATCACAAATCAACTGACGCGATGTTGTTCACTTCTCACACATTCCCGTTGTGCTGTTTTCTCATATGATCTATGGTCAGTGCATTTGTCCGTAGACGCTCAGCATCCATGCACTTCAATGGGACTGAGTGGAACAGTTTTTTTCATTGCCTCAAAACCAGACGGTAATTGGATAAATGCCACAATGTTGTCCCGCCCCCGGATGCTCGGCATCTCTGGAGGTGAATGGAGCTGTGGGCGGAGCTCGGCTGGGCTGGACATCACGTTTCCACGTGCTGATTAGAGGATCAGTCGAAAGGCTGAATCCTGTTTGATTGACAGCTATTTTGAGATCTACTCCTTCACTTGACGGAGTTCAGTTTAATACCATCGCACATTCTGTTGTGAAATCGAGAGAGAAACCACTACGAAATTACTTGTTCATTTCTTTCAATTTAACATAATTTCAACGTTTTCTTGTTTCAGTTACCTAATTTAATCATTTCTTGTTCGAGTTTAATATCATTTTGTAGATAGTTAAATCAATCATACTGTTGGCTAGGTCGGGGTGAACTAGCTATCAAGTCCCTGGAAAAGACGTCTACTTGGTCTGATAAGGTCACTGACCCTTTTCTTAAAAAGGAACGGAGGGCGGAATTTATGTTTAAATAACTTGACAATTTTTTTTATGTAAGCCGACAATGAGCTTAATGCATTTATTTTGACAGACCCTACTTAAAAAATGAAGAAAACTGAAGAAAATTGAAATTCTGTGTTTCAGATATTGAGATATTTGTTGAGTATGACAGAAGAAGTGGAGATATTGGAAAGCCGGCAGGAATGCTTCTTCTGCATTTCTGCGTCTTTTCTTTGTGTTTGAAATGAAAAGTTCAACCTTTCATTTAGACTCTGAATAGTTGGCTTCTGTTGAGGATTCTCTGAACACTTAATGTTGTCTGCAAGAGAAAAAATGTGAGAAAAATATGTGTAAACACATTTAAGTTTGTGTTCGGACTAAGGTCTCTATGCTTGCCTTGAGGTGTTGGGAACATTGCATCTAAGAGTAGTAAACAATACAAATATGGAAATCAGACCAGCTTTTCACCTGAACACTTGAATGCATCGTGCAAACTTTCGTGAAAGTGTTAATACATTTTTCAGTACATCATGTAGATAAGTTACTCTACAATTTCATGTTAAATAATGACAGGAAAATTCTAATGTTGGTGTTAAATGCAGAACTAAATCAACGGAAAAGTCAAAGACACAGAAACAATCAAGCTGTCACTGTATATTGTTTTTCATACCACACTGAAAAAAAAAAAAAAAAAATCAGCTGCCACTGGGTAAAACGTTGGTTGTGTTGACATCTGATTTAAGGCTGGTAGTAAAAGATATAAGGTATGTCTGGTTCTGGGGTTGAGAATAGACTCAGGTGTACTGTAAAGTCAGGACTGAGGCAGACAGCACAACGCACAGACACTCATAAAACCCCTCCTCCTCCTCCTCCTCCCACCGTTTAGCCTGATCACACTGTCTGTCAGACAACTCCTCGGATGTTTTATCTGTCTGACATTTGCAATGACTTTTAGCTGGAAATTTTCTCCGATGCTTAGTAGCTGACAAATATCAACTAGGTTTACTGAAATGAACAAATCTCAAAATATTACCTATTTCAGAGGGATGTTCTGTTCTGTATTCCACTGACACGTAGCGTTTACAAGCCATGGTTTGTCTTCCATGTGCAGCAGAAGAGTATTTAAAAAAAATAAATAAATAAAGACATACAAATAATGAGATCAACTGTCAAACAGGGATCAGGAGCCAGATTGGAGGTTGTAAAGGTAACACTTCATTTCTGATGGATTGGCTTGAATAACTTTTTGAGCTTTGAAAAAGGAGGAAATAGAGCAATTTCAGCAATTTTGTCCACTCCACCACAACCCTTGTAGCCATATTTTGTGTCAGTATTTTTTAGTATCAAACCCTCATCTAAAAATATCTCCAGCATCAATCAACTTCGCTATACCAATTTTTGTTCTTTCTTCCTTTTCTGTTTCCTTTCCCATCAGTTTCATCAGCCAGCCTGTCAGTCATGTATCTGTTCAATAATTCAGAACTATATTTTTTCTTTCTTCATCTGATAGAGAGAAACCAAAGCCTATTGGTGCTGCGGAAACTGCCTGAGACTGGGCCGTGAAATTGGAGTCCCAGGCAGGCATTAACCTGGCTGGGTATGTACATATTAATATGCTCATTATCTGCAGGGTGGAAGGGCACGTGATCTGTGGCACACCAGTGACATTCAAGGGGACACAATGCGAAGGCAACGGGAAATACTGTATGTTATGTGCTAATAGTAGAGCGTCCGTACTCTCTTTTCATCACACACACAGTCCACTCTCACACACCTACGCTCATTCTCACCATTTTCTGTTAATTCCCCCAACAGAAGGTGTAGCACAGCATTATTAATCATGTGCAGCTTCTGACAAAAAAAAAAAAAAGCCAGCCAAACAACCCCAGGAAACAAACTCTAACTTGTTTACGCAGAAAATTAATTCTCTGTCATGCACATCTTGTTTAAGAATTAAAGAAATTAGCCTGAGGTGAAGACATGTCCATGGTGTGCGTTCGACCTTGTTCCGTGGCTGACTGTACAAGGCTATATTAGGTAGGTGTGAAAAATGAATGTGAAGTTTAGCGCCAGATAGTAAGAGCTGTTTAGAGGACAAAGTGAAGGGTATCACAGGAGACATGTGAATAAAAGAATGATAATGTTAAAACAGATCACATACAGATATTATATTTGACAATTTACATTTTCTAAAAGGCCATTTAGGCCTCATGACTGATTGTCGGAGTAGATTTCAACTTGCGATGCACTGATGTCGCAGTTTATTCTCTCTTCTCATGGTTTAATCGGAACTGTATAAGACGAAGTGGTGGGAAAAGATCTTTTATTATTATGTAAATAGTATGAGCGGGGGCGCCCCTACTAATTGCAGGCCCCATGAAAGCCAAACATTTTTGGACTTTTCATAAAATTCAGGATGTTGTTGATCTGTTGGAGCTGGGGGGGGGGGCACTTGAGCTAATGAAACTTCTATGCCTCTCTTATATTTTCACAACATCCAGTCTGTATCCACTGGACCCCCTCCTCTGCTGCTCTCTGGGCCCCCTACAAATGCTGGGCCCCATGAATTTGTTACGTCTACCCCCCCCCTTTATCGGTACCCCAGATAACGAGTCTATTAGTACTTTTACACACATCTACAAGGTTCTGAGTTTGAGCTTCACTTGGATTCAAGCTTTTCTTTATTGAGTTTATCTGTTTTCTCTGTGCTGCACAGTGCCCTTGACTGTACTGATGAAGATCTGGAGTTGTTCCTCAAATACCTTCAATGGCAGCTCCTAATGCTAATTTTTCACACTGATGTATAGGTGGTGGGTTTGTATTAGGACATGTAAAATGTGGAGACTGAATTGCCCTATGGGGATAAGAATTGGAATAAACCTTGACTTTTTTTAACAACGGGTCCTGTATTCAAACCCTAAAACTGCAGGAGCTGAAATCAGGGGTAAAAATACCAGAATTTGACAACACACACCTCCTTTCTGCAGCTGTCTCTTCAAACTGAAAGACTAAGAATAAATATAGGTAACCTGACGTCATTTCATGCTGATATGGAAAGTGTAGCCGCTTTTCCAAGCTTCTGTGTTGAAACATGAAGGTTGCATCTGACAATGACTTGTACGCAGCAGTCAGTCATGCATTTAATTTATTTTATCTGGAGTTCTAAAACAGACCTGTATTTATTTTCCACCTAATCCAAGATGTTTTCTAAAAGATTTAGATTCAGTTTATTGACATATGTGGAGACAGATGGTTTTTAATGCACAGGGAGGGGATGAAAAAAATGTAGCGCAGTAAAAAAAAAAGTAAAATATTTATAAAGTATAAAGTTGCATAAAATGGAAAAAAATCAACTAAAGTACAAGCAGAAGTATTTTATTATATTACACTACTTAAAGTGTTTCTCAAGGGGGACGTTGAGAATGAGAAAGCTGAGAGGGGGGCGCTGAGACCAATCTGGGGGGCATTAGTCTGTATCAATATCAAGCAGTATGTTACGTCACTGGTGAATTTCCATATCCCTCCGCTCCTCTGCGTTAAGGTATGTCACCCCCCCGCCCCATCTTCTGTGGTAACATCCAACACGCCCCCCCCCCCCCCGGTCACGAGGGGGCCACTATCTATGCAATATAAATATAAGCTCCATCAGACCAGTCTCCCCCATGCGATAACTTGTTATGGAGTACTGTAATGCATTTTTTTGGGGGGCGGAGGCTCATGATTAGGGATGGGAAGTGAGAACTGGTTCTTTTTGAGAACCGGATCCCAGTAGCTCAATTCCTTGGAATCGTTTGCCCGCCTGCTTAACGATTCTGCTTATCGATTCCACCTTCGTTGCACATGCACGATGGCGTCACGCGTACGCTGCGTTGTTTTGGTGAGAACATAGCCAACATGGCGTTGAGGCAGAAACTGTCTAAAAAGATGACACCAGGTCCACTGGAACACTTGCAAAGCTTCCATTTCTTCAAAAGGGTGGAATCCCTGCAATATGCTCGAACATTTGTCCACACAGCATGTCAATCATTTGATTCGCTACTTAGCAGCGCTTGTGAATCTAGTGGCAGAGTGAACACCAGATCGTCATCCAGGCCCAGTTCCGGTAGCAGTGTGGGCAACAAACATCGTACCCCCTCAAATACAAGTTTCCGAAGGTAGGGGAAAAGAGATGAGGTGCACAACAACGGGAGACGGGTAGAGTCAAACCAGTTCCACGTAGCGGAAATGCGGCAATAGAGAAATTAGTAAAGTGTCTTTACCAAACCAGGCCCGGCATCATCTGTTATTATTATTTGTACATATTGTATATGTTATATTTTCTGTGCAGAGAGGAAAATATAAAAGACAGTTAATGCAAACACACCTGTTTGTACCTCTTTTATTCCCTCACCCAATGAGAATCGATAAGAGAATCGATAAGGAATCGGATCGATAAGCAAAATTCATAATGGAATCAGAATCATTAAATTCTTATCGATTCCCGTCCCTACTCATGACGACAAAAAGGGGTGTTTATTCAAAAAAGGTTGAGAAACACTGACATAGAGCATAGACCAATCTCACAGTCTTTAGTTTATCCTTGTCATTTATTATCAACAGCCCCATTATCCTTGTCATTCTATGGTTAATATTTAACTCTTGACTCAGTTGTTGTTTTGACTCCCACAGCAAAAATCATGGGAACTTTCCACTTAAAGAGCAATTAACATTTGTCCCCCTGTCGTGAAACACTGCTTATTCTGTTGCAGGGTCATAAACACAAAGTACACACCGAAGCCTTTTGGATAAGTATAATGACCAGCTGCATACTTTAAAAACAAGTTCCATAATGCAAACATGCATATATGCTAATGACTCACTGAATACTTTATGGTCAGAATAAACAAGAAGACATTTTAATGCTTAAGTTTCAACTGAAGAACTTTGTACTTAGTCAAACTGGCAATTTTATGTCTTTACACTTCCATTATATTACCAATGTTATGGGATACACTTTTGATTATGTTGGCCCTTTTTAAGCACACATTTTCTACTTATTGTCTGACTCATTGTCCAGTCTATCAATTTAACTCCCCGTGGACCTGGGGAACATTAACGCAGCTCATACTGCTTTGTACCACAGGCAGCAGAATAGGAGGGATGTTAGACAGGGCATAAAAACAGCCTGCAGTGATGTTGGGAAAAGTATTTAGGGTTACATTCATGTAGGACAACCTCAGGGACGGCGGTGGGTGGAGGGCATTTCCGACTTTGTCAGCAAGTCGCATAAAGCTAATATGAGATACTCCACAATGCATTAGTGAATTTTTTTTACATGAAATATGTATGACAAGCTGTGATGCTATGAAATATTAAATATGCACATTATGAATAGCCTATATATTATGTCATAATAATGTAGTGCTGTGGTTAATGATGGAGTTTGCCGCACCACTTAGCCAGTGTGACTTTAAATTTTACAGTTACATGAAGACAAGGCTGTGATACAGGTTAAAGAGGAAACAGATGTAGATATACAGCTCTGTGAGTTGGCGGAGAAACTAAAGCTGCTGACAGTTTCTGTGCAAACACAGTCATCAGCATGAAAGTGTAAAATCATTTCTTGTGTGTTTATTTTTAAGAAAAAACAAGTGGTGCCAGGCACAACACACCCCGCCCTTTGCAAGAATTGTAGCTTATTTTGGCATCGATCCAGCTGATGTCATCGTGTCTCTGCGTATGCTAATGTCAGCATATCAATCGCCTCTATATATGTGCCAAGTTTGAAGTAAATTGAAACCAAATTGATGTTTTTATAGACATGTGAAATCTCGCCCATTAATAGTAAATGGGAGGAAAAAACGATGTAAAAAAATTCATAAAAAATTTGAACTTTGACCTAATTTTCCCAAAATGTAATCACATCTATTCTGGGTCACTGGCAGTAGAAAGTCCCAATTTGGTATGAATTCAACCAATAGTTTTGCTGCTACAGACATTTGAAATTTTGACCATTATAAGTAAATGGGGAAAAAAAGATTTTAAAAAAATAATTAAAAAATCAAAACTTTGACCTATTTTTCCAAAAATGTAATGCCATTTATTCTAGGTCACTGGCAATCAATAAACCAAATTTGGTATGAATTTCAGCAATAGTTTTGCCACTATAGACATTTGAAATTTCAGCCATTTAAAAGTAAATGGGGGAAATTTTTTTTTAAAAATTCATAATTTTTTTTTTATTTGACCCACGGTTCCCAAAATGTAATGAGATCTATTCTGGATCGCTGGCAATCTATAAACCCAATTTGGTATGAATTCAACTAATAGTTTTGATGCTAGAGTGTTAACAAACAAACAAACAAACCAAACCAATAAGAACACCCCTTGCCTCCCCTTTGGGGCGTGGGGTAAAAATGAGAAAAATGGCCATGCTTCTTTTTTTATCCACACATAAAATACTTGTAGTGTACTGCACATTTAGTTCATAAATCAGGGAGGAATATTTCAAAGCAAAATTGAGTTTAATGGTGCAAAGCCCGATTATAAGTGTGAGGAAGGTGAAAAATGAAGATGAAAATGTGATTAGAGGTGTTAGGAAGCCTGGGGAGCAGTTCATATTAGACTAAATGCCATTCAAAAAATCAGTTTTCTTTCACTTTTAATGGGATAGTATTGTCAGAATTAGTGTTGGGGAGTATTATGTGTTCTGTGAGAATGAATCTAATGTAGATTTACAACAAAAAGAAGCGGTTGTCACAGTATGGAAAATATAAATGATAAAAGGGCAGCGATATTATGATTTGCTTTAACTTGAACAAAGCATATTTCACACTTTATCTTGTCATCTTAATTCATTCTTCACATTAAGGTTGTAACACAATCAAAAAGCAGGTGCAATAGGAGAAAATTATGGCTCATAATGAATCAAAATAATCAAAAAATATATTGATTAGAAACAGGAAATGTGATCAAGGTGGTAATCCATATTGTACCAACTGTCTGCTGTATCCGACCATGCCATAAAAGCCTTTTATACAAACACATTATCATCATCTTAGTTTTGTATGATTAAGCTAAAGTGCTATAACCATGGCATGTGTGTGGTCTCATGTAGAGGCAGGTTTTATGTACGTGGGTTAATCTACATTTTACCAACAGAAAAGCATGGAGTAAAACGACAGAATTACATTTGGTGGTAGATTAAGAGCTTTGTAACATCAGATGTATCGACTTAAATGGAGAAGAACTCAATTCACTCCGACAAACAAAATAAAAAAAAAAAAGAAAAAGAAATTCACATTTAAAACTGTTTACTGACTTCTATGACCTAATATTTATAAAATTTAGACCAAATTTAGACTGACCAAAGACTATTATAAGACTTGTATAAAGATGATATAAGACTTTTTTTTTTTAATTTATTATATTTATTTTTCAGTTTCTTGTATGCTATTGTGGTGTTTTATTGATCTGGATCTTATTCTGATTCTCTGTGAGAGTTTTGAAAGTCACCTTTAAATAAATTTTATTATTATTATTATTATTATTATTATTATTATTATTATTATTATTATTATTACTTTAACACCCTGACTATAATTAAACTGCTAACAGATTAACATTTCCAGTCATTTTTGTTCATCATGTACCCTGACTGACAGATCAGACAAGACTCGCAGCTAAAGAAAACAGACATTACGTTCACTGGCTAAAGCTGTAGCAGTTTGTTAGATATTTAAAACTTGACTCATTACTTCCTGTCACTTAGATTCATAACATGTAACCGTGTCATCAATACAGTCCAATCCAAGATACACTCGGGGTGGAATTTTTCTTTAACAGCAAGATGGATGTCATGACTTTCATCATAGTTTAACAAACAGACTGACATAATATGAAATGATTGTGTTTGTTTGAGGACATCCATTATGCAAATGAGCCATCATGAAGTAATTCCTTAAGTTGGCAGTGTCATAGTTAAGCTGATTATATCAAAATCATTGTCTGTTTGCATTGCATGTTAATTTGGTGATACCAAGCTCATTTTGTGTGTTGCCACTGCAATACGAGCATGAATATGCATGAAGGACGATTTGATTCAGTAATTTCTTGTGATGGTAGACTAATGCCTGTCAGTGGCAATGCTGAAAAGTGATACTGATGAGATGTGTTTGAACAGCCCTCGTTGCTGCAGCGCATACAGGCCTGAAGACCAGCTCCAGTAATGGATCTTTCATCCAAACGCAAGCTGAGACGTGAAGCAGTCCATGTTTCTAAAAAAATAAAATTAAAAAAAAGTGCCAGGAGACAGCACGCTACAGGCCTATCCTGACTTTTAAGACTTCTTGGCACATGGATGCACATAAATACACACGCCCTTGCACTGGCTGCCCTGAGCCGCCCCATGACTGAAACCACTTGTTTACTCAGTGATCCCATGTCGGCTTCCAGACCGCAGTGACCTGGGACTAGGGTAACTTTCTACGGCCTCTCCTGCCCCGTAGTCATCGTCCCTGGCTGAAGATCAAGGCTGTCTGGATTAGCTGGAAACCAACGACAGACAAGAACCCAAACATCGTAGGAGGGAGAAAGTGAAACAGGAAGGCACAAAAGCCATTGGTGACAGTACTAGTCACTCACAAAGAAGACTTTAGTAACTGAGGAACTGTCGCAAAACTCCCAAAACTGCTCATTCTGTTATTCCTGATGAATTACAAATACACACACTAATGTTATTTAATGGTGCACCACAGAAACATCTCCCAAGAGATATTATAGATTTTATTGCTTTTCATCTCATTGTCCTATTGTTTTTCTTTTTATTAGGTATAAGACAGGAGAAGGGATTCAGTTGTTCAGTACAAATGTGATTAGGTGTAGGATGATAAATATTGTGAGAAAAAGCTGACTCAGCAGAACACCTACAGTATATTGTATGAGTTAGCATAAGGTTTTATTTATATTTCTCGGTGGAAAGGTGGAGAATCGATGGACTACCGCTGAAAGAGGAAGCACAGAGCCAGCTCTTATACTTATTGATACCTGCCCAAGGTGGTTCAGAGGTTACCAGGACATATGTTCATTATACTAAAACAAGCTTAATGATGAGCACTGGAGAAGAAGGTAGGTTTTGTAAAATAGAAAATGTATAAACATAAGTAGATTTGATTTCTGTCACTTGGCATCTCCCAATCAAAACAGTTACAAAAGGTGTAGTTTGATGATGCCTTTAAGGGGCATGGGAACATGGGAAAAGTGTTTTTTCACCTACATTTACAGATGTTGTGTCGTTTAATTCTAAGATTAGTGATTGTTTGATACCTTTGACAGGCGACTAAATGAAAGACCATTAAAATCACTATTGAATTTTATCTTATTTTTCTGAATGTTAACATTATTAGTAATATTTGATATAAAATGTAAGTACACCAACCAAGTTTTTTTGGGGTTTTTTTGGGGTTTTTTTTTTACAATTTAACGTACAGTTACATATTAAACCTGAAGACAAAGCAGACAGAATTATAGTCAAGTGCACGAATTTGGACCATGGACAGATTTTCTAATTGCGCCACTGTACACCACCACAGAAGATCTGAAATTAAACAACAATGATGTGATTGAAGAGTGAACTTTCAGCTTTAATTCAGAGTGTTTAATGAAAAATATTGCATTAAACATCTAATTAGTCCCTCTGTTTTCAGATACTCAAAAGTATTTGGACTGTCAGGGAGGTTCATGTCCTGTTCCCTGGTTGTTCTATGACAAATAAAGCAGAATAAAGGTGTGGAGTAGATTCCAAACGTTGAATTTACATTTAGTCGGTGGAATTCTCAATATGAGGTCCACAGAGGTGTCAATGCAAGTGAAGGAAGCCGTCACCTGAAAAAACAAAATGAATCTACTGGAGAGATATCACTAATTTCATATATTTTTAATTGTTGAGCTCAGAAATTCCAAAAGACCTTGAAGAACATGGAAGACCACTAAAGTGACTGTACCTAGAAGATATCAACAAACAGTATGGCACCTGATCATTGTACAGTAAACTGGAAAAATCCTCAAATGCATCACACCATAAAAGGGTTAAACTTTCAGAGCACTGCGGCATAAACACACCTGACACAATGCAGGCTCATCTGCAGGGACAGGGCTCACCTCAGCCATCAATACACAATTATTCTAATGCAATTAAACATGACTCTTCTCCTCTTACGATCAATGCCGATCATTTCCTCTAATCACAGGAAATGTGTCATCAAGGTCCAGCTGGGGTGTCACTCCTATAATTAAGCCTCAATGTTCCTCATCGAGCTTGTGAAAACCGCAGAGAAAACAGGCCACTCACTCCCACTCCTTAACCTCATCCTTCCTTGTCAGCATCCGGTGCTGTCTAATTAAGGGCTTCCAGGATGAAAAGTCATAGCCAAACACAACATGTCCCACTAGCAGGAGAGCCATCATCACACACACACACACACACACACACATCTTATATTCGTGTTCACTGCCATGAGTTTTTATGTCTGGATGTTTGGAAAGAAAGCCAATGCCCTGCAATGACCCATGTGTCAACAAGCAAGTGGGAGCAGAGCAGTAACAGGATGTGGCCCACAAAGGGGAACAGCAGCACAACTCCAACCATGCCAGACTCTTGTGTAATAAATGGCCTGTTAAATCAAGCAGAGCCAAAAGACAGAAATGACAGCCAATGGTCAACGCTGTCTGTTACAAACACACGGGGTAATTAAACAGTGGAGTTCAACGCCACATCATCATACCAGCTGGCTCCTGGTTTGCTTTTCTGGTGACCACGACATGTCACATTAACCTACCACTGCATGCAACACGTCTGTACAGTTAATTATTATACAATATAGTTAATAATTTTAACTGTGGAGCTAACTAACTAAAATGTATAGAGAGTTTGTTTAAGCCATTTAACCCATAAAGACTCAGTGCTACTTTAGTGGCAGTTCCCAAATGACTTTTAGTCTATATCTAATCTTTCTTAAGTGATTTATTACTATTATATATTATCCTCTGAATTTTGCATTTCTTCAATAAAAATCAGGTATTTATCCATATTTAATTTACTAATCATGTAGATGTTCATAAAGGCTCAGATTAAAATTAACCCTATGACATCCAAAGTATCATTATTGATACATGAGTTTTGAAGCCCTCTACATGATCAGTGTGATATTTTTTTCTGAAAAACCTGATATATATAATTAGATACATACAATACACAGATAATTCACCAGGAGGGAGGAATTCTTTCACCAGAGGCCTTTCCAGTGACACTACAAGACTGTCATTAATGAGGAAGGAGGCAGAACTTTGCCAGTTCTGAAAAGGAATTACCAATTTGTTAGACATGTTTGTGTTATATTATGTTTTTGTTTGTTCAGAAATAATAATATTTGAGCGTTGACACCCGATGTATCAAATATGATACAAAATTGAAACTCATACATGGAAAGTGATATTTGAAAAAAAAAAAAAATTGGGTTGTTCAGAAGGACCAATAAAGGCTCCAGTTTCAAAGAACTGGAATTTTCTGTCAGATTTCTGTCTGATTTAATGGTTCAGGCTTTACAGGGTTAATTATCATAATATCAGAGACAGAGAAAAATGACAAAAACATGACTTTTTCAACAAAATCTATTATTAACTGAACATAAAACAAGTGTCTCCATCCACTGTCGTTGATCCAACTCCATGAGTTTTGCTGGTGAATCAATGTTGAAGAAGATGACAGTGTTTCCACGTTCACTACTGAGCCTCTGAACGTCCCAATGGG